>NC_084622.1:44196106-44273606 GCF_033978795.1 Nerophis ophidion
TTATCTCTTTTTTTCAACCAAAAATGCTTTTCTCTGATTAGGGGGTACTTGAGTTAAAAAATGTTCATGGGGGTACATCACTGAAAAAAGGTTGAGAACCACTGAATTAAAGTACAGTGTTTTATTTCCTATATTCAAACACATATTTATTATTCAAACTGCGTGTAATGTTACAGTGGCCAAACATTGTTAAATAAAACATCTGCCTTTTTTTATTGACTACGTAGGCCTACAGCGCTACTGTATTTTAATGTTGGTCATTACAGTGGTACGTGTCCTTTTTTTTTTTTTTTGTCATGAAAAAGGGATATTTTTGTCATGAAAAAGGGAGTTTTTTGTGCTTGGTGCACTAATTTTAAGTGTATATTGTGTTTTTTATGTTGATTTAATTAAAAAAAAAAAAAAAAAAAAAGTATCTTTTTTTTTTTTTTTTTTTTATAAAAATTTATAAAAAATTATTCTGCGGCCCGGTACCAATCGGTCCACGGCCCGGTACCGGTGGTTGGCGACCACTGAAATAAGTTATATTTCATATAGTGAGATGAGTGAGATTATCTTGAATATGAATGGATGGATGACATAAATTCAGAATGTTGATCATGGTTCTACTTCTTTGTACTTTGTAAACACTTTAAGTTTGAAGAGTTTCTTAACGTGGATTAAATCAGTACATTGTTTGATTAATTTGCTTAATCCATTCCATAATATAATTCCACATACTGATATACGGAAGGTCTTAAGTGTTGTACGTGCGTATAGGGCTGGGCAATATATCGATATACACGATATATCGCAGGTTTGTCTCTGTGCGATGTACAACATTACTATATCGTTATATTCGAGTATACGTTCTCACGCAGTTGCTTTTAGCTGCGGGCATTACATTACAGGCTCTTCTCGCTCCTTTCTGTCTCCTTTTCACAGACAACAAGCGCACCTTATTACATACGTCACATACTGTCACGTCATACGTCACATACATATACGCCCTCGCGGAGCAGAGAGGTAGCAGCATGGGTAACGTTAGCTGTGATGTTAGCAGAGCTGTGCGAGTGGTATTACGAGAGAAAGAAGATGTAAATGATGGAAGAATTAATTCCGAAGAAAAACAGCAGGCGGTGGTTTGGCTTCAAGTGGGAAAATGTTGAACAGACAACCGTAATTTGTCAAGTGTGGGGCAACAGCGTTACTACAAAAAGAAGGATTACTGCTAAAATGTAGCATTATTTGAAAAGTCACTTGCTGGAGAATGAAGAATGCTTACTCCACATGTTAACATCTCCGTTCGGTGCTACACGGCCACACCATCAAAATGCAGAGACAAACATTTCCAGATCAACACCATATGAAAAAAAAGTCAACAACAAAAGGAGATAATGTCTGTAGTAACCTACTGTACCACATAGTGAAGGACGAACACTATTTGATTTCCTATTATGCAGCTCGTTTTTATTTGACACTTAAAATGTCTCTGACAATCTTGCAGTTTCTGTTTTGGAAATGACATGAACGTTTGTGCCATTGCTTAATAACTGTTTAATAAATACAGTTTTTGTCAATTGACATAGTTGTGATTTCTTTCTCTGAATGAAAGTTTAAAATGAGCATATATTAATGCAGTATGAACAAGAATGTTTTAATGTAGACACATAGAACAAGCACGTTGTGAAAACGTACAAAACACAAATAATCCTCTGGAAAAAACACTTCAAGTTTGTTGAAAATTCTGAGGAAATTGGTGCAGTTTCAAAAACACAATAAGTTTAGACATGGTCTCAGTTTATCTACAAAGCCAGGATTAAACTTTAAGTCACAGTCTTTCTGGGATTGGACAAAAAAACAACATGTGAACTCTTCGAGGTATCAAACACTTCCTTTGTCATGTCCACGTATTAATCCAGAGCTAACTCAACAAACCGTAAGAATCGGAGGTAAAACTATCCAAAAGGGTTAAGTTTTCTCACTATATTTTCATACCTCAGTTGGTGCCTGTCGTAGCGGTAATCCTAGAACCCGTTGGTGGACACCTTATTTCACCGGTTTGGTCCATGTCCCGCCTATAATGGCTCTGATATTCCGAAGGATTTTGGGTGTATAGAAAGAAGTTTTATCCATCTATTATTATTATCAATGTTATTATTATCCAAAAAGGACGACAACAAGGCATCTTGCAATGGTAAAAGTTGATTTTTAAGACAAAAAATGATTTTCAAGGTAAAAGTTGATTATCCGAGTACACAAGATATTACCGTCTATTCTTAAAGGCCTACTGAAATAAGATTTTCTTATTCAAACGGGGATAGCAGGTCCATTCTATGTGTCATACTTGATCATTTCACAATATTGACATATTTTTGCTGAAAGGATTTAGTAGAGAACATCCATGATAAAGTTCGCAACTTTTGGTGCTGACAAAAAGCCTTGCCTCTACCGGAAGTCGCAGACGATGACGTCACATGTTGATGGCTCCTCACATATTCACATTGATTTTAATGGGAGCCTCCAACAAAAAGTGTTATGCGGACCGAGAAAACGACAATTTCCCCATTAATTTGAGCGAGGATGAAAGATTCGTGTTTGAGGATATTGAGAGTGACGGACTAGAAAAAAAAAAAAAGGTGATTGCATTGGGACGGATTCAGATGTTTTTAGACACACTTACTAGGGCTAATTCTGAAAAATCCCTTATCTTTCTATTGTGTTGCTAGTGTTTTAGTGAGTTTAACAGTACCTGATAGTCGGAGGTGTGTTTCCACGGGTGTCTTGACGCCAATGTCTCAGGGGAGTCGACGGCAGCTATGGACGGCACAAGCTCAGCTGATCTCCGGCAAAAAGCGACTTTTTACCACAATTTTCTCATCGAAACCTGCTGGTTGACATTCCGTCGTGATTCATGTTCGCTGATCCATAGGAAAGTTTCACCTCCAGGAATTTTAAACAAGGAATAACCGTGTGTTTGTGTGGCTAAAGGCTAAAGCTTCCCAACTCCATCTTTCTACTTTGACTTCTCAAATATTAATTGAACAAATTGCTAAATATTCAGCATTACAGATGTCGAAAATACTGTGTAATTATGCGGTTAAAGCAGACGACTTTTACCTGTGTGTGTGTGCAGCGCTCATATTTCTTAAAAACTTGTGACGTCTTGCGTACACGTCAACATTACACAATGTTTAAGACGAAACTCCCGGGAAATTTAAAATTGCAATTTAGTAAACTAAAAAGGCCGTATTGGCATGTGTTGCAATGTTAATATTTCATCATTGATATATAAACTATCAGACTGCGTGCTGGGTAGTAGTGGCTTTCAGTAGGCTTTTAAAACCCACACAAAGACATTATTGGGGAGTAAGGGTGCCAAATAACGACATAAAACAGCAGCTTTTAAGTTTCAACGCTTTACTTTGTACCTCTTGCTATTCCTAACAGAATTGCTATTGTGACATCCAGTGGACACATTTAGAACAGCAGTTTATTTCATTAAAAAAAAAAAGGCAACTCATTTTAATACTTGGCAAACTCGTCACGATGGCCGGATAAAACCTGTTGGCGGGCCTGATCCGGCCCACGGGCCGTACGTTTGACACCCCTGATTTAGAACATGTTTTGCTTTATTCATTATTGACGTGTTACTTGATACTTTATGTTGTATATTTTTTAAGATGACATTTCCAGTTCAGTGTTAATTTACAAAAGGGGATAACCATTTGGTTTCATGTGGCTGATGAGCAAATGTTTAGTCTTTGCAGCACCTACAGTTTCCACTGGCGACGCACACGCAGACACACATCTGCGTGGAAGCGTTGCAAACATATACCATATAATTGCATTCTTAACAAAAACACAAACCATACGTTTTCCCACAATCTGGATCAGAAAAAGTATGAAGTTATTACCAACAGTGAGTGACGTATATACTTACTCGTCGGTGTCTTCGCGCCCCAAACCCAGCTTTTTCGAACACCGCTTCGTTTAAGACACGCCCGCTGAGGTACTTTCTTGACAGTTAACGTATTATTCCTTAAAATGACATTACTGACATGTTTGGTGATCAAATGTAATGTGTGATGTGAAGACGCTGAGAGCGGAGTGGTGTTTACTTCCGTGTTTTTCTTAACTTCCGCTATGACGTCACATGTGTGGCCGCGTGTATTGCAGAGCATACATTTTTTTTTTATTATTAATTTACACCAGTGGTTCTTAACGTTGTTGGAGGTAATGAACCCCACCAGTTTCATATGCAAATTCATCGAACCCTTCTTTAGTGAAAAATAAAATGTTAGTTTTTTTTCAAATTCAAGACAAAGTTATATGTTTTTGGTAACACTTTACTATGGGGAAAATATTCTAAGTAACAAATACTTAAAGGCCTACTGAAACCCACTACTACCCACCACGCAGTCTGATAGTTTATATATCAATGATGAAATATTAACATTGCAACACATGCCAATACGGCCTTTTTAGTTTACTAAATTACAATTTTAAATTTCCCGGGAGTTTCGTCTTGAAAACGTTGTGTAATGATGACGTGTACGCAAGACGTCACGGGTTTTAAGGAAATATGAGCGCTGCACACACACACAGCTAAATGGCGTCTGCTTTAACGGCATAATTACACAGTATTTTGGAGATCTGTGTACCACGACGTTTTATCATACTACTTCCGCGCGAAATTTGGAATTTCAATTTAGTAAACTAAAGCGGCCGTATTGGCATGTGTTGCAATTTTAATATTTCATCATTGATATATAAACTATCAGACTGCGTGGTCGGTAGTAGTGGGTTTCAGTAGGCCTTTAAAGGTTGGTGTTTGAACTCGACAGGCAATCTCCTCTCAAGGATACGGCTATAACTTTTGCATTCCAAAGTCCCAATTAGGGCCTCCCTCCTACGAAAAGTGATCCAATTCACCCGTGAATATCAAACTAAGGGGCATTATCTTGGCCCTGCGATGAGGTGGCGAGTTGTCCAGGGTGTACGCCGATTGTAGCTGAGATAGGCCCCAGTGCCCCCCGCAACCCCAAAGGGAATAAGCGTTAGAAAATTGGATGGATGGATGGATGGGGCCTTATCTTATCATGTGCTCAAACTGAAATACCACTGTGTACTCAAACATGCAGGTTTGCTTTCTCCAAGATGAATATGAGCATTCACATTATGTAGAACATAAAATGAGTTAATTAAAACACTTCAACTCGTATAGCGCTTTTCTACCTTCAAGGTACTCAAAGCACATTGATCCTATTTCCAAATTCACCCATGTCATGATCCTTGGTCCGGATCATGTTTTTGTGTTTCCTGTTAGTTTTGGGCTTCTTTCGTTCCTGTTTGTGCACCTCCTGTGTTTGTTTTGTTTGCCATGGTTGCTCTTTATGTTCACCTGTCTCTGATTAATGTTTGGCCGCTCACCTCCTACCCGACCACTAATCAAAGGCACTATTTAAGCCTGCTTTTGCCAGTCGGTCGGGCTGGCGTCATTGTTCGATTCATGCCGTGTCCACGTACGTTTTGTTACCTTGCCAAGTAAGTCTTGCTAGTGTCATTCCACAGTTCCCTGAGTGTTCCAGGCCAGAGTTTATGCTAAGTATTTAGCTTCAAGTGCGTTTGGCACCTTCCTCTTTCGCCTTGTTTTTTCCATTTTTTCTACCTCTTTGAGTTTTTTCTCAAGATTAAATCACGTTTTTACCTGAACGCTTTGTCCGGATTGGTCTGTCTGCATTCCTGGGAGAACGACCCCGCATAAAGATGCGACCCAAACGTGACAACCCATTCACACAGGCGCTAATAACCACGACCCGTCAGGAGCAAAGGTGAAGTGTCTTGCTCAAGGACACAACAAATGTGACTAAGTTGGCAGAAGCCGGGGATCGAACCAGGATCCCTCAGGTTGCCGGCATGTGCCGTACATTTCCACTGCACCTCAATTGTCAGGGTAATTAAATGGAATGTATTGAAATAAGGCTGATGGGAGAGGTATATGTTCACTCTGGCAATTCAATGAAAAGAACATATTTTAATTAAGTGCAAGTAAGTGAACTGTAATTATCTAATATGAAACTGCAGCTTTTATTGATCTGCGTCTCTGGGATGTAGACATTTTGTAATTAAAAAAAGAGGATTTAGTAAATGTATTTAGTTTAAAGTAGCGATGTGAGATGACTTATAGTCTACAAGGGAGGCAGGATATATTGGGAATTAAAAAGAGTATTCTGGGAAGTTTCCTATCATGATATCTGCTTCAGCCTGTTCCCTTCTCTTAAGAAACCAGCAGTAGGAGACAATGGAACAGTATTAGAGATTAGGGCTGACATATAGAGGTGGCACTCGCGTTGTCCTCTGTGTAATGCTGCAAAGATGCTGCACAGTTTATTTTCACGCGAGTGGCATTTTGCAAATTATTATGGTCTATTGATCTGATTTAAATAACTTGCCATAAACATCCCTCTCTTAACTGTTCCAAGGAAACTCAGAACTACGGCTCCAAAATGAAAATAGTGTTGTTGTTGCTCCCCGCAATAGACTACTGTCGTGTTATTAAGGTACGGAAATATATTTTGCTTCTAAATCAAGTCTTTGTGGTCATGAGGAACACATGTGGGACCTGAAACACTCCATAGGATATTTAATCAGTGCTAATGTAAGAGAGGTATCAGAATAATAGTTTGACTTGAAGAGCACATTTTTCTGCAATTTAATAACAGCAAGGTGTTATCTTAATATACCAAAGTACACAGTTGGTTTCAAATTAAATCTGATAAAATTGGAAATCATACAATGCATTGAAAGCAAAAGTAAATAAATGATAAATGGGTTGTACTTGTATAGCGCTTTTCTACCTTCAAGGTACTCGAAGCGCTTTGACACTACTTCCACATTTACCCATTCACACACACATTTACACACTGATGGAGGGAGCTGCCATGCAAGGCGCTAACCAGCACCTATCAGGAGCAAGGGTGAAGTGTCTTGCTCAGGACACAACAGACATGACAAGGTTGGTAAGGGGTGGGGATTGAACCAGGGACCCTCAGGTTGCGTACAGCCACTCTACCACTGCGCCACGCCGTCCCAAGTAATTGACAGCAATCACTAAATACACACAATAAAACAAGACTGCAATTTGTGGGATCGTTAACTTAGGTGAGTATAGCACAATTTGTACACAGCGAATACACGCCCAATGCAACAAATCTTTTTTCTTTAATTTCTGAGATCCATTAATTGGAAAATTAATGTGCATCCATCCCACAAAATAACTTCAGCAAGTGAAAAATAAATAAATTAAAAGAGAGAGAGACGGAGTGAGAGCCAGAGAACGCCACTCTGATTGGCTGATTTCGGGGTATGGGTTGTAATCTGTATCACAATGACACGCTGACAGGCTGTTACCACCTGGGTCATACAGAGCTTATGCCACAGGCACAGTGCATGGAACCTTTCGCACCTGCTCAAAAGAACTGATCCCAGGTCATATTTGGACAAAAGCCACAAGAACTGATCTCAGGTCAGATGTGGACAATGGCCACAAGAACTGATCTCAGGTCAGATGTGCACCTGCCCAAAAAAACTGATCCCAGGTCAGATGTGCAGCTGGCCAAAATAACTGATCCCAGGTCAGATGTGGACATGGGCCACAAGAACTGATCCCAGGTCAGATGTGGACATGGGCCACAAGAACTGATCTCAAGTAAGATGTGCACCTGCGCATATTAACTGAGCTCAGGTCAGATGTGCATCTGCCTATAATAACTGATCCCAGGTCAGACGTGCACCTGCCCATAATAACTGATCGTAGGTCAGACGTGCACCCGCCCAAAAGAACTGATCCCAGGTCAGCTGTTCTCCTGCCCACAATAACTGATCCCAGGTCAGATGTTCTGCTGCTCACAAGAACTGATCTTAGGTCAGACGTGCACCTTCCCAAAAGAACTGATCCCAGGTCAGACGTGCACCTGCTTATATTAACTGATCCCTGGTCACATGTGGACAATGGCCACAAGAACTGATCCCAGGTCAGATGTGGACATGGGCCACAAGAACTGATCTCAGGTAAGATGTGCACCTGCGCATATTAACTGATCCCAGGTCAGATGTTCTCCTGCTCACAAGAACTGATTCCAGGTCAGATAAGCAGCTGCTCACAATAACTGATCCCAGGTCAGATGTGCACCTGCCCACAATAACTGATCCCAGGTCAGATGTTTTCCTGCTCACAAGAACGGATCCCAGGTCATATGTGGACATGGGCCACAATAACTGATCCGAGGTCAGATGTGCACCTGCCCATAATAACGGATCCCAGGTCAGATGTGCACCTGCCCATAACAACTGATCCCAGGTCATATGTGGAAATGGGCCACAATAACTGATCCCAGGTCAGATTTGCACCTGCCCATAATAACTGATCCCAGGTCAGATGTGCACCTGCCCATAATAACTGATCACAGGTCATATTTGGACATGGGCGACAATAACTGATCCCAGGTTAGATGTGCACCTGCCCACAATAACTGATCCCAGGTCAGATGTTCACCTGCCCTTAATAACTGATCCCAGGTCAGATGTGCACCTGCCCATAATAACTGATTCCAGGTCATATGTGGACATGGGCTACAAAAACTGATCTTAGGTCAGATGTGCATCTGCCCATAATAACTGAGCTGATGTCAGAAGTCCGTGCCTTCCAGAGGAAGCTGGAGCTATTCAAAAGTGACATATAGGTAACTAATTTGTTGTTATTATTTTCTACCACCCCCTATTTTCTTCCACTTGATAATTCATACCAATTTTTAAGCATTGTTCCTAATATATATTTAAACTGTGTATCTACAGGAGGAACTGCTCCACTTCCCCAAACTTCTGGAACTGACCAAAGAAGAGGGAGATCATCAGTGCCATTTGGAATTCTTGGAAAAACTCATTGCAAATTTCAAAACTTGCTTTGATGGCTTCATTTTGGGAAAACAAGTCCTGCTGTTCATTGAGAACCCATTCCTGATCAGAAATGTGAGTGCGTTCTCTGCAGAAGCAAAACAAGTCTTCCCATGGGCCAGAGCTGCTTCACTGCAGACTGAGCTCATTGACCGCCAAAAAAGTGTCGCACTGAAAGAGGCTCAGTGTGATGCCATCACCTTCTGGTCAAAGCTGGTCATTTCTTCCAATGACCAATGAACACTTGGATCTGTGTCTCCGCCAGGCCATCACACCTTTTGGGGCAAAGTTCAAAGTCTTGGCTTCAACCCCAAGAGCCCAATTCTCCCATTGAGCAGCTGTGTTTTACACAATGGGGATGTACTGTACCATAGTTATATTTGCACATGAATAACATGTGTTCAGGTCATTTGTTTACCAGGGATAGGAGGGTTGTGTTTAAAAGTATTTATTATTTGTTAAAACTGAACGTTTTATTTAAGTTCTCATTTATTTTTGTTTCAAAGAAAATATTTCATGTATTTTATTGGATATTTATTTTATTTTTGGTCATTTTAAGAAAATATTAAACTACTACTTAAATCCTGCTACTATATAAGCTTGACCGATAACAAACGGACCCAGCCTGATTTAAAATAACATTTGTGGACCTACAAGATTTGTACTTGAGGACCCCTGCTGTATGAAATGTTTAATTCAGTCTTTAAAAATCCTCCCTACAGAGTTTAAAAGGATGCAGAAAATAAAGAAGAGTCATTAATTCGCCTGAAAATAATTAACGTATTCAGTCTAATCATGAAACCGTTTGCTTTTGGTGTTCTCGGATACACTACATTATTCAATATTTTCGAGCAGCTTCAAAAAGTTGAAGAGTTCAAAATACTTTTCAACTAATGCAAAACCATGTCCGTCTGGGCAAACTATCATTTTCAAATGTGTAATCCTATTTGCTCTATTTCACAATCCGTCACACTGAGTCAACACAACCAAGGGTGTTTTTATATGCATCATGCAAATCACCAACTCATTACTGTCTGCTGCCAATGGGATCTGTAGACTAATCTCTCAAGCCCTCCCACTTCTCGCCGGTGATAGATGGAACACATTCCTGATTAAAGTCACATTCCTATCTTGGCGAGGGAGTATTGAGGCTGAGTAGACTCCAGTATATCTTCTTCCGCAATGATTGCGTATAGGAAGTGAAAACTGTTGCATTATTCCGTTGAATTTGCAGTCTGAAACTTTTCCAGATTTGTAATGCATCTGTGTCTTGGCCTTGATTACACCATCTTTGACTATCTTGTTTGATCCTAACTTGCTATCAGCCTCCTCCACACACTCTGTGATCAGGGTCACTGTCTTATGCCACTAATTGTAGGGAAGCCATATACAACCAGCAGTTTCCTGCAGATTCCACGGTTGCGAGAAGGAGATGGAGAAGCAAACGGAGTGTCGAGGGATGACTGTACGTAATTATTGGAAGTGATTAAAGACGGGAGTGGGAGGGTTGTCTGAGCTGCATGCGCTGTGGTTTCAAATAAAATCAAGTCTAATTGAAGTCAATTTTACCCATTACACAGAATGTCCACATGAGACACAACATCATAGCCCACTTGTCTATTTGTGTAAGTCAGCCATTTGGTGCTGAAATAGTTTGAGACCATTGAGGCATTAACTCCAGATGGTTGTGTTGTGGTAATTGGAACCAAGACAAGTCAGTAAATTGAAGGGGTTTACACACAGCTGACTTGAGAGGGAAAAGGTAGACAGTTTCAAGTTGGAGTTGTGTGCCACAAACCATTAAATGATAATAAATGGGTTGCACTTGTATAGCGCTTTTCTACCTTTAAGGTACTCAAAGCGCTTTGACACTACTTCCACATTTACCCATTCACACACACATTCACACACTGATGGAGGGAGCTGCCATGCAAGGCGCTAACCAGCACCCATCAGGAGCAAGGGTGAAGTGTCTTGCTCAGGACACAACGGATGTGACGAGGTTGGTACTAGGTGGGGATTGAACCAGGGACGCTCTAGTTGCGCATGGCCACCCTTCCACTGTGCCACGCCGTCCCTCATTGACAAACTGTTGAGTGGATAAACTGACACTGAACAGAGAAAAATAGAATAGCAACAAAAAACATGCTTATTGTTTGAATTGTATTTGAATGAATGGAATAAATATTTGAGCCTCGAGCAAAATGTGACTTGGTGAAGAAACCGAGAGTTCAGCTCTTTCTTGCAGTTGAACAACAAGTTTTCACACATCTGAAGATGTCATGACGCGGAGTCGGACCCGCGTTTCCTCGGCAGCTGGATCTGCGGACGCATCCTCTGACAGAGCGCTAAAACGTTCCTCCGCTGACAGCGTGCTCACACACGTCCCCACTTGTGCTGAGCACAGCATGCCCACTAGGGATGCGCGGATAGGCAAATATATCATCCGCATCATAAGAATTCGTCATCCACCCGAACCAAAATTTTACAGCCCGCTGATATACATCAGAGGTTGGCCACCTTTACCACTCACAGAGCTATTTAAACCTGTTTCACAGAGTAATGAAGTCAATTGGGGCCGCTAATGATCTTTCATCTATTTTATAGCGCTCATCCAGATGACAACAATATGGGTATACTGTGAAGCCATGCCTTAGACACCTTCAACAACATGTATAAACCAATTGTTGGTCTAGCAACATGTTGTGTGCACCTTTCGCAATCACATGTATGAGATTGAAAGGCATACTGGGTGATACAGAGTACACTGATGGTTTTTGATATAAACAACTTTAACACTTATTAATATGCGCCACGCTGTGAAGCCACACAATACAAGATTGACAAACACATTTCGGGAGAACATCCTCACAGTAACACAACATAAACGCAACACAACTAATACCCATAATCCTTTGTATTCATGACACATCCTGAATATATCTTGCACCCCCGCGCCCCCGACCCCGCCCACCTTACCGACGCACGGGGGGTGTAAAATAAAATAAAATAGTCAGGAAGTGTCATGAACACAAATGATTATGGGTATTTGTTGTGTTGCATTTATAATGTGTTACTGTGAGGGTGTTCTCCCGAAATGTGTTTGTCGTTCTTAATTGGTGTGGCTTCACAGCGTGGCACATATTACTAAGAGTGTTAAAAATTTTTATGTGACAACCATTAGTGTACTCTGTGTCACCCAGTATCCCTTGCAGTCGTGTGCGTGTTGCCGTGGAAGCCACACACAACATTATGCTGGACTGACAAGCAGATCGTACATGTTGTAGAAGGTGACAAAGTCGGTGGCTTCATAGCACGCCCTAATACTTATTATCTGGGTGACTATCGGCAGTTATTCAAAGGAATGTTAGTATCTCCTGTTGACTTCTCAGCTTTATGACACGGGTCGTAGATGGCTCATTGAATGGCAAAGGATACCGATCCCAGACCATGTATATCAAATATCTCCGGTTGGTCCAACCGCCACCCGCCCGACTCTAATTAAAATCTATTTTTTCGTCATGTCAACCGCCCGACCCGCGGGTAACCGCGGACTCCGTGGATGAGACCGCAAACGGCGCATCTCTAATGCCCACGCACCAACAAGCCTGCACACAATCAGTAATCAAAACACCTGGACTTGACGAGAGGGAGCGGCGTAAAAGACCAGTGAAGCCAGGAGACCTTCGCCAGAACGTAGCCAATCTCCCTTGAGTAAAAGCATCACGTCTGGCACCCCTCCCTTGTTCTTTGCTTGCCTTCTTGTGCTCTTCCTCGACCCCGACTTGATGTCTTTTGTGTTAACCACAGTGTCTTCTGTGATCGTGTCCTGCCTCACGACCTCCTCCTGGATCTTTGCTTGCCCTCCCCGATCCCTGACCACTGCTTGGAACCCGACATCCTTGCCTCCCTGTTGACTGCCTCTTTGTCTTCCCCCTTGGATTCGACGAAAGGAACATCCAACACGCACAGACAACACCCTCTGGTAAATTCGACATTGTTATTTTCACACATCGTCCGCATTCATTCTCCAGTGGTAGCATACACACCCCACACAAGTGGGGTGAAGTGAATTATATTTATATAGCGCTTTTCTCTGGTGACTCAAACCGCTTTTACATGGTAAACCCAATATCTAAGTTACATTCAAACCAGTGTGGGTGGCACTGGGAGCCGGTGGGTAAAGTGTCTTGCTCAAGGACACAATGGCAGTGACTATGTTGGCAGAAGCGGGGATCGAACCTGCAACCCTCAAGTTGCTGGCACGGCCACTTTACCAAACGAGCTATACCGCCCCACATTTATCAAAGGTTTTAATAAACCTTCTAAAACGGCAGTTCTGTCCTGGTGTTGCCTCCTTCCCTTTACCTAGTACATAACAGAGGAAGTATTTTGTTTCCTGAACTAAATCCCGAAGCCCGATTTTCAATGAGATTAAGGTGACTCCATTCAAGGGCTGAGTGTCACCCCCGAGACCGGTAGGTCGTGAGTTCAAACCCCGGCCAAGTCATACCAAAGACTATAAAAATGGGACCTATTACCAACGTTCCCTCTGAGGTACGCACTTGCACACTGCTCATGCATCCTCTGCGCACGGCAAATTTAGGTTGCATACAAAATCGAACAAAAAGATAAGTGCATAACAGTGTGCACGTCTGCCGTCGCTCATATGTGCGCCACTGAATGCTCAAGGAGTTTTTACCCTCTAAATTGGAAGCAAAATTGCCCATTACCTCCCTGCTTGGAACTCAGCATTAAGGGTTGGAATTGGGGGTTAACTCACCAAAATGATTCCCGACCACAGCCACTGCTGCTGATCACTGCTCCCATCACCTCCCAGGGGGTGGAACAAGGGGATGGGTCAAATGCAGAGGGTAATTTCACCACACCTAGTGTGTGTGTGACTATCAGTGAGACTTTAACTTTCATGTGCTATGTCTCAAGCCACACCTATGTTGCCTGTGTTGCTGTTTGGTTTTCGGTCATAGTTATGCTGGAAAACTCATCAATAAACTATCTTGGTCCAAGACATGCACCGTCACGTATTGATTGATTGATAGAGGAGTTCATGTATCCCTTTTTTCAGTGATGTACCCCCTGTGAACATTTTTGAAATTCAAGTACCCTTTAATCAGAGCAAAGCATTTTTGGTTGATAACGAAGAAAAATACAGCACTATGTCATCAGTTTCTGATTTATTAAATTGTATGACAATGCAAAATATTGCTCATTTGTAGTGGTCTTTCTTGAACTATTTGAAAACAAAGATGTAAAAATAACTAAAAAACGTGTTGATAAATAAACAAAGTGATTCAATTATAAATAAAGATTTCTACACATAGAAGTAATCCTCAACTTCAAAGTGCCCTCTTTGGGGATTGTAATTGATTCATGAACTTAGTTCTAAACATTTCTTCACAACAAAAGACATCTTTACCATCAATATTTATGGAACATGTCCACAAAAAATCTAGCTGTCAACACTGAATATTGCATTGTTGCATTTCTTTTCACAGTTTATGAACTTAATATTCATATTTTTTTGAGGTATTATTCAATAAATATATTTATAAAGGATTTTTGAATTGTTGCTATTTCTATAGAGTATATATTTTTTAAATCTCACGTACCCCTTGGCATACCTTCAAGTACCCCCAGGGGTACGCATACCCCCATTTGAGAACCACAGCCTTAAAGTACCAGTAGAGTGGAAAAACAAGTTGACTTTATATGCTTATTTGTGTTTCATTGTTTCCTTCAAACCATAACCAATTGTATGTACGATCCGCAAAGTATGTGAAAATACCGTCTAAAATGTCACAAAATGCCAGCCCTTTTGTATATTCCGCTCCAACACCTTTGTTAATTTCTGTAGATTCTACATTACTGGAGTGACGCATCTGCACTCCGACCATATTATCAGATTAGTCATGCGGGAAATACACAAAAAATAATGGAAAGAGATGAGCTGTTGATCATTCATAATTCTTATGTAAGACAAGATCACAGATGCATGTTTTTTTGTGTGAATTCCAAATCATAAATAGCAAAAAAGCTTAGTTTACAGAATGAGGGTCACTTCACTTCTGGTGGTGGTTCCTTGTTTGGTGTTGGCTTCTCTTGATTTTGTTCCATTGCCTGCATGTCTCGCTGAGTGCTCGTTTCCCTCACCTGTCCTGATTGGCAGCCCGGCACACCTGGTTGCAGTTGCCAATCAGGCTGCTATTCATGCCTGTTCCTCAGTGCCCAAGGATTGACTGTTAGGGACCCTTTGCTGGATGCATGACTTCTTCTCTTTGTTTGAGTAAAATAAAAACTCTTACCTCGTTCTCCTGCATCCTGCATCTTGGGTTCCTCAAAATTATACTATATCTAAAAACATCCAGAAACTGCGAACAATATTCCATTAACCGTATTTTTCGGACTTTAAGTCGCAATTTTTTTCATAGTTTGGCCGCGGGTGCGACTTATACTCAGGAGCGACTTATGTGTGAAATTATTGACACATTACCGTAAAATATCAAATAATATTATTTATCTCATTCACATAACAGACTAGACCAGGGGTCGGCAACCCGAGGCTCCAGAGCCGCATGCGGCTCTTTGGCCACTCTGATGTGGCTCAGCTGCGCAATCGCCGACCCCCCCGATTGTTACGGGAGGATTTCGGTTCTGAGAGCCTCTTCCGGGGGTCAACATTCTTAGATTTTCACTCGGACAACAATATTGAGGGTGTGTCGTGATGGTTTTACTTTTAGCGTCCTCTAAATTTTGACGCGTTTCACAAAAAATTAAGAAGACAATGGGAGCCGCAACCATTCTCACGAATATCTGCTGGTGGTCACCTATATAACAGTAATAAGGGCGTGCCATGAAGCCATTGCCTTTGACGCCCTCTACAACATGTACAGACATCTTGCCAGTCCAGTAACATGTTGTATGTGGCTTCCGCAGATACACGTACACGACTGCAAGGCATACTGGGTGACACAGAGTACACTGAAGGTTGTGATATAAACAACTTTAACACTCTTAATAATGTGCACCACACTGTGAACCCACACCAAGCAAGACTGACAATAACGTTTCTGGAGAACATCCTCACAGTAACACATTATAAACGCAGCATAACAATTACCCAGAATGCCATGCATCCATGATACTTTCAGACCCCTGCGCCCCCAACCCCGCCCACCTCAACCGATGCACGGAAGGGGAGGTTAGGGAGGAGCGGGTTTTGGTGCTAGCGCGGTGTATAATATAGCCTGAAAAAATCATGGATGCATAGCATTCTTGGTAATTATTATGTTGCGTTTATAATGTGTTACAGTGCGGATGTTCTCCAGAAATGTGTTGGTCATTCTTGTTTGGTGTGGGTTCACAGTGTGGTGCATATTAGTAAGAGTGTTAAAATTGTTTATATCACAACCTTCAGTGTACTCTGTCACCCAGTATGCCTTGCAGTCGTGTACGTGTATCTGCGGAAGCCACATACAACATGCTACTGTACTGGCAAGATGTCTGTACATGTTGTAGAAGGCGTCAAAGGCAATGGCTTCATGGCACGCCCTTATTACTGTTATATGGGTGACCACCAGCAGATATTCGAGAGAATGATTGCGGCTCCCATTGTCTTCTTTAATTTGTGAAACGGGTCAAAATTGCTCTTTCAGTGGTAAAGGTTGCTGACCCCTGGACTAGACGTATAAGGTTTCATGGGATTTATCGATTAGGAGTGACAAATCTTTTGGTAAACGTAGAGTATGTTCCATATGTTATAGTTATTTGAATGACTCTTACCATAATATGGTACGTCAAAATAACAGGCACCTTCTCAGTTGGTTATTTATGCGTCATATAACGTACACTTATTCAGCCTGTTGTTCACTATTCTTTATTTATTTTAAATTGCCTTTCAAATGTCTATTCTTGGTGTTGGATTTTATCAAATAAATTTCCCCAAAAATTCGACTTATACTCCAGTGTGTCTTGTATATGTTTTTTTCCTTCTTTATTATGCATTTTCGGCAAGTGCGACTTATACTCCGGAGCGACTTATACTCCGAAAAATAAGGTACATGTCTTGACCTGAAAATTTACCAAAATATAAGTGACATTACAAACACTAAGGTAGACAAACAATTTTAGCGGTGCATTGATAGCAGCGAGCTAATTCCAGCTTGAGTGCTCCCCTTTGGAATTATCTTTATTGTCATTGCGCAAGTACGACAAAATGGGTGAGTGCATGGAATTTACCCCTGTATATGTGCGGGCGCTTGGATCCAAGGAACGTGGAAATGTGTTTGAACTATCTTTCGTGGGAGTACAATTTTTAAACAAAATAATGCAATGTTTGTTGTATTTTGACATTCAACATACCATATTTTCTTGAATTGCCGCAGGCATACAGTATGCGCCTGCCTTGAATTACTGCCAGGTCAAACTCGCTTTGCAAAATAATTAGCGCATGCTTAGTATTACAGCCTTGTCAAACTTGTGACGTCACGAGTGACACTTCCCCTGTCATCATTTTCAAAATGGAGGAGGCTGATTTCAATTCCGGTAATTTGAAATCGCATAAAGGGAAGAAGATTTAGAGCTATTCAGCAGGATTCAAGGTCCAAGCTTACATCACACTCAAATTTTTACTGCATGCCTTTGGTAAGTGCCGGAGTGAGAAGAGGTTTTTAAAATAATTAGCGCATGTTTACTTTTACCGCATGCCTTTGGTAAGCGCAGGAGTGAGAAGAGGTTTTAAATTAATTAGCGCCTCAGCGGCAATTCAAGGAAATACGCTTTACACTAAAAACGGTCAATTGTATCATTTATTAGGTTTTAGTTTTATGTGAAGATGTTAAAATCGGGTCATATACTTTCATTTCGGAAGATAGCTGCTTTAAAGCCTTGTCAAACATCTTCTTACATGGCATTTTCTACGTAGTCATAGCTGCCAAATAGCCATGTCGATCATCCACTTTTGACATCATCTACTCGGACGCTTGCTTGATTTAATTGCATGGCAAGATGGGATCCACTCTATAATAATGTATCTTATAAGTTTAAGCACAATATTTTCATCCCAATTTGTGCGATGTAGTTAACAAATGCATTTAAAAAAAAGTCACATTATATTGAAATTGTACAGTGGGGCAAAAAAGTATTTAGTCAGCCACCGATTGTGAAAGTTCTCCCACTTAAAATGATGACAGAGGTCTGTAATTTTCATCATAGGTACACTTCAACTGTGAGAGACAGAATGTGAAAAAAAAATCCAGGAACTCACATTGTAGGAATTTTAAAGAATTTATTTGTAAATTATGGTGGAAAATAAGTATTTGGTCAACCATTCAAAGCTCTCACTGATGGAAGGAGGTTTTGGCTCAAAATCTCACGATACCTCGCCCCATTCATTCTTTCCTTAACACGGATAAATCGTGCTGTCCCCTTAGCAGAAAAGCAGCCCCAAAGCATGATGTTTCCACCCCCATGCTTCACAGTAGCTGTGGTGTTCTTGGGATGCAACTCAGTATTCTTCTTCCTCCAAACACGAAATTTCAAAATTGCAATTTAGTAAACTAAAAAGGCCCTATTGGCATGTGTTGCAATGTTAATATTTCATCATTGATTTATAAACTATCAGACTGCGTGGTGGATAGTAGTGGGTTTCAGTAGGCCTTTAAGTCGGCTTTTCCTAGCCTTAATGCACCTTTAGCACCTTCCTGAGGGCAGCAGGTCAAACAGGTCAGAGAGCTGTTATTGCTGTTGCTTTGGATTTGTTGAGGCAGCAGTAGATGTAGATCCATCAGAGAGGGGAGAGGACGGTCGATGATCTTATGAGCCGCATTTAAAACTCTACAGCCTCTCCCTCCCAGTATGTGCAGCTGCCGTGCCATACTGTGATGAAGTAGATCTGCAGGCTCTCTGTGGATGAACGGTAGAAGGTCAGCATCAGGTTGGAATTGAGGTTATGCTTTCTGGGCACTCTCAGAGCGCGTAGGTGCTGCTGAGCCTTCTTGATAGGAAAAACCCACTTTTCTCATTGTCTCAAATCTTCCATCTACAAAAGGATTTGTTGCAACCTCAGCACTGAAATGATGGACGGGATTCAGTAAAAACAGGTTTGTGTTACTCAAATTCATAACAATGGTTGTAAATGATGAAGAAGATGGGGGGGCATATGCATGTTGGACAAGGTCAATAGGAGGGGTCACCAACCTTTTTGAAACCAGGAGCTACTTCTTGGGTACTGATTAATGCGAAATGCTACCAGTTTGATACACACTTAAATAAATTGCCAGAAATAGCCAATATGCTCAATTTACCTTTAATAAATACATCTATATATATATATATATATATATATATATATATATATATATATATATATATATATATATATATATATATATATATATATATATATATACATATATATATTAAAAAAATGCTACCAGTTTGATACACACTTAAATAAATTGCCAGAAATAGCCAATATGCTCAATTTACCTTTAATAAATACATCTATATATATATATATATATATATATATATATATATATATATATATATATATATATATATATATACATATATATATTTAAAAAATGGGTATTTCTGTCTGTCATTCCTTTTACGGAAGGTTTTTTGTAGGGAATAAATGATGAAAAAAAAAAATTAATTGGACGGTTTAAAAGAGGAGAAAACATGAAAAAAATGAAAATTAAATTTTGAAACATAGTTTATCTTTAATTTCAACTCTTTAAAATTCAAAATTCAACGGAAAAATATGAAGAGAATACAAGCTAATTTGAATCTTTTTGAAAAAATTAAATAAATAATTTATGGAACATCATTAGTAATTTTTCCTCATTAAGATTAATTTTACAATTTTGATGACATGTTTTAAATAGTTTAAAATCCAATCTGCACTTTGTTAGAATATATAACAAATTGGACCAAGCTATATTTCTAACAAAGACAAATCATTATTTCTTCTAGATTTTCCAGAACAAAAATTTTAAAAGTAATTCAAAAGACTTTGAAATAAGATTTAAATTTGATTCTACAGATTTTTTTTATATTTGCCAGAATAATTTTTTTGAATTTTAATCATAATAAGTTTGAAGAAATATTTCACAAATATTCTTCGTCGAAAAAACAGAAGCTAAAATGAAGAATTAAATTAAAATGTATTTATTATTATTTACAATAAAAAAAAAACTTGAACATTGATTTAAATTGTCAGGAAAGAAGAGGAAGGAAATTAAAAGGTAAAAAGGTATATGTGTTTAAAAATCCTAAAATCATTTTTAAGGTTGTATTTTTTCTCTAAAATTGTCTTTCTGAATGTTTTAAGAAGCAAAGTAAAAAAATAAATGAATTTATATAACAAGTGGAGACCAAGTCTTTGAAATATTTTCTTTGATTTTCAAATCCTATTTGAGTTTTGTCTCTCTTAGAATTAAGAATGTCGCGCAAAGCGAGACCAGCTTGCTAGTAAATAAATACAATAAAAAAAATAGAGGCAGCTCACTGGTAAGTGCTGCTATTGGAGCTATTTTTAGAACAGGCCAGTGGGCTACTCATCTGGTCCTTACGGGCTACCTGGTGCTCGTGGGCACCGCGTTGGTGACCCCTGGTCTATAGCAATATCAAACACGCATTTAAAGCTGCACCCCACCCCCACCCCCACCCTGGCTCCTCAGATCATTTATCTGCGTATGCGATGCATATGCAAAAGTGCAATATATTTATCTGTACGGTAATCTTTTTATTTATATCTGCACCTTATTGCTTTTTTATCCTGCACTACCATGAGCTAATGCAACAAAATGTCGTTCTTATCTGTACTGTAAAGTTCAAATTCGAATGACAATAAAAAGGAAGTATAGTCCAGTCTAGTCTAGAATACTGCCACGGCCCGAACGAACTTGATGCTTTCTTTTGTGCGCTGCGCTGGGCGCACCTCCAAGAGCTCGTCAGGCGCGTGCCATTCTGGCTGCAGTAAGCAGCTGCAATCAATCGCCAGCAATCAACGCACCTGTCGCTGATGAGACGACCTGCCTTCTTAAACCAGCACAACCTGCTACCCAAGGCCAGAACACAGCCACCTGTCCTGTACAGTAAGCCGAACCTAGCAAGCTCTATGCACTCTTTCCCGCTCTGTTTTTCTCCCCTGTCGTGTTCATTTGTCTCGGGTCCTCCTTGTCATCTTCCAGCAGTGTACCTCCATTACCGCGACACGAGCAGTGTTTCTCATCTCCCCGAATACCATCTGCTTCCCTGGCTGCCTCTTGGATCTCGAGCTTCCGCATGGACACGGACTTTGACGCCTCTCTCCTCCCCTCGACCTCACGTCTGCTCACTGACCTCCGAGCCAGCTTCGCCCCTCTTGGACTTACGCCTCACGCTCAACACTACCGGCAACCTACTCAGTGGCCTAGTGGTTAGAGTGTCCGCCCTGAGATCGGTAGGTTGTGGGTTCAAACCCCGTTCGAGTCATACCAAAACTATACAAAAATGGGACCCGTCGCCTCCCTGCTTGGCACTCAGCAGCAAGGGTTGGAATTGGGGGTTAAATCACCATAAATGATTCCCTCACTTCCCAGGCGGGGGGATGAAGGGGATGGGTCAAATGCAGAGGACAAATTTCACCACACTTAGTGTGTGTGTGACAATCATTGGTACTTTAACTTTAACACTCATCTTATTAGTGATTCCTAGAGCTCAAAAAAAGTCTGCGGGCTATAGAGCGTTTTCCGTTCAGGCTCCAGTACTCTGGAATGCCCTCCCGGTAACAGTTCGAGATGCTACCTCAGTAGAAGCATTTAAGTCTCATCTTAAAACTCATCTGTATACTCTAGCCTTTAAATAGACCTCCTTTTTAGACCAGTTGATCTGCCGCTTCTTTTCTTTCTCCGATGTCCCCCCCTCCCTTGTGGAGGGGGTCCGGTCCGATGACCATGGATGAAGTACTGACTGTCCAGAGTCGAGACCCAGGATGGACCGCTCGTCGGGACCCAGGATGGACCGCTCGCCTGTATCGGTTGGGGACATCTCTACGCTGCTGATCCGCTTGAGATGGTTTCCTGTGGACGGGACTCTCACTGCTGTCTTGGAGCCACTATGGATTGAACTTTCACAGTATCATGTTAGACCCGCTCGACATCCATTGCTTTCGGTCCCCTAGAGGGGGGGGGTTGCCCACATCTGAGGTCCTCTCCAAGGTTTCTCATAGTCAGCATTGTCACTGGCGTCCCACTGAATGTGAATTCTCCCTGCCCACTGGGTGTGAGTTTTCCTTGCCCTTTTGTGGGTTCTTCCGAGGATGTTGTAGTCGTAATGATTTGTGCAGTCCTTTGAGACATTTGTGATTTGGGGCTATATAAATAAACATTGATTGATTGATTGATCAGATAATTGCTACACGAAGTCCCTCCCATACACACCCTTTTGGCTAAGTCACTCTCCATTCCCATGTTCCATCCATCCATTTTCTACCGCGTATTCCCTTTTGGGGTCGCGGGGGGGGCTGGCGCCTATCTCAGCTACAATCGGGCGGAAGGCGGGGTACACCCTGGACAAGTCGCCACCTCATCGCAGGGCCAACACAGATAGACAGACAACATTCACACTCACATTCACACACTAGGGCCAATTTAGTGTTGCCAATCAACCTATCCCCAGGTGCATGTCTTTGGAAGTGGGAGGAAGCCGGAGTACCCGGAGGGAACCCACGCATTCACGGGGAGAACATGCAAACTCCACACAGAAAGATCCCGAGCCTGGATTTGAACCCAGGACTGCAGGACCTTCGTATTGTGAGGCAGACGCACTAACCCTTCTGCCACCGTGAAGCCCCCATTCCCATGTTAATTATTATTATTATTTCTCATTTATTTATACATACATATATATATAAATAAACATAGAGCTAAAACGACGTCCCTCCTGTCTGTGCAGTCTTCATCCCCTGTACACATGTAACAAATACAGCGACAGAAGACCAAAGGATAATTTACAATGGAGTGGCAACTTGCTTTCTGTTTTCCAACAAGCACTTCAATAAATGAGACTATAACCTACAGACATATTTTAAGTGAAGTGAATTATATTTATATAGCGCTTTTCTCAAGTGACTCAAAGCACTTTACATAGTGACACCCAATATCTAAGTTACATTTAAACCAGTGTGGGTGGCACTGGGAGCAGGTGGGTAAAGTGTCTTGCCCAAGGACACAACGGCAGTAACTAGGATGGCACACGCGGGAATCGAACCTGCAACCCTCAAGTTGCTGGCACGGCCACTCAACCAACCGAGCTATGCTATGTATTTATTTGTGTGTAGTGGGACAATGCATATTCATCATCATAGAGCAACAATGTAAATATGCCAGGGTTGGCACAATAGCTAATTTTCCTCCGTTGAACTAAGGCAGGTTAATACCGTAAATATTTAACAGGTCATGATACAAAAGAATACACAAACCACAAGACATTACAAGCATGCCATAAGCACAGACCATGGACAAAAAAAACAACAACAACAAACAAAACAAAAAAGTGAATAATGATCTATTTGTGTGCAGAAGCAGAAGGAAAATGTTTTCAAATGAAAAACTCTTACTTCATCTGCCTGCCAATTTGTGCCTGCAAGTGTCCTCAAGCAGTGTTTTCAACCACTGTGCCGCGGCACACTAGTGTGCCATGAGATACAGTCTGTTGTGCCGTGGGAGATTATCTAATTTCACGTATTTGGGTTGAAAATAGTTTTTGCAAACTAGTAATCATAGTCTGCAAATGATGTGTTGTTGTTGAGTGTCGGTGCTGTCTAGAGCTCGGCAGAGTAACTGTGTAATATCAGTAGGTGGCAGCCGGTAGATAATTGCTTTGTAGATGTTGAGAACAGCGGGAGGCAGCGTTCAGGTAAAAAGGTGTCTAATGCTTAAACCAAAAATAAACAAAAGCTGAGTGCTCTTAAGAAAAGGCATTGAAGTTTAGGGAAGGCTATGCAGAACGAAACTAAAACTGAACCGGCTACAAAGTAAACAAAAACAGAATGCTGGATGACAGCAAAGACTTACTGTGGAGCAAAGACGTCGTCCACAATATACATCCGAACATGACATGACAATCAACAATGATAAATACAACTGAAATATTCTTGATCTATAAAACAAAGTAGATGCTGGAAATATCGCTCAAAGGAAGACATGAAACTGCTACAGGAAAATACAAAAAAAGACAGAAAAAGCCACCAAAATAGGAGCGCAAGACAGTAACTAAAACAGTACACACAGGAAAACAGCAAAAAACTCAACTGTCAACCTTGTTTTGTTTTTTAATGATTTCTGCTGGCGGTGAGCCTCCGGATTTTTTCAATGAAAAAATGCACCTTAACTCAAAAAAGTTTGAAAAACACTGTCCTAAAGGACGTGTCGTACATTTTAAAAGGTCCGACAACAGCTTCCACTTGGCCCTCATCATTTGAAGTCCACAGAGAATGAATTAAAGGAAAAAGCATTATTAGACAAAAATATTTATCGATAGATAGGCTCCAGCACCCCCCTTCCCTCACAACACAGAAAGGGACAAGCGGTAGAAAAAATGGATGTATGGATGGAACCAAAAATATAAAAGTACTCCAGGAAAACAAGATGGAATACTTGATTGAAATGTTTGGTCTGAGAGAGCCCATTTTAATAAAGAGCAGATCACAAAGATTTTATAAAGTCAAGGTTTTTGTCACTAAATGAGTGTTAGTTTATAGCCCACACGAAATGATGAATGATATACAAAAAAGTTTGTTGAAAAATCATTTTAAGATTTTTCAAAAACTCCTTTTTGAACTGGGGTGGCATAAAAAGTGAATTATACAAACCCCGTCTCCATTTTGAGATTATGTTTAACTTAAAAATTACTTTGTGTACAAACCTCGTTTCCATATGAGTTGGGAAATTGTGTTAGATGTAAATATAAACGGAATACATCCATCCATCATCCATCATCTTCCGCTTATCCGAGGTCGGGTCGCGGGGGCAACAGCCTAAGCAGGGAAACCCAGACTTCCCTCTCCCCAGCCACTTCGTCTAACTCTTCCCGGGGGATCCCGAGGCGTTCCCAGGCCAGCCGGGAGACATAGTCTTCCCAACGTGTCCTGGGTCTTCCCCGTGGCCTCCTACTGGTTGGACGTGCCCTAAACACCTCCCTAGGGAGGCGTTCGGGTGGCATCCTGACCAGACGCCCGAACCACCTCATCTGGCTCCTCTCGATGTGAAGGAGCAGCGGCTTTACTTTGAGTTCCTCCCGGATGACAGAGCTTCTCACCCTATCTCTAAGGGAGAGCCCCGCCACACGGCGGAGGAAACTCATTTCGGCCGCTTGTACCCGTGATCTTATCCTTTCGGTCATGACCCAAAGCTCATGACCATAGGTGAGGATGGGAACGTAGATCGACCGGTAAATTGAGAGCTTTGCCTTCCGGCTCAGCTCCTTCTTCACCACAACGGATCGGTACAACGTCCGCATTACTGAAGACGCCGCACCGATCCGCCTGTCGATCTCACGATCCACTCTTCCCTCACTCGTGAACAAGACTCCTAGGTACTTGAACTCCTCCACTTGGGGCAGGGTCTCCTCCCCAACCCGGAGATGGCACTCCACCCTTTTCCGGGCGAGAACCATGGACTCGGACTTGGAGGTGCTGATTCTCATTCCGGTCGCTTCACACTCGGCTGCGAACCGATCCGGCGAGAGCTGAAGATCCCGGTCAGATGAAGCCATCAGGACCACATCATCTGCATACAATGAATACAATGATTTGCAAATTCTTTTCAACCCATATTCATTTGAATGCACTACAAAGACAAGATATTTGACGTTCAAACTCATAAACTTTAATCTTTTTTGCAAATAATAATAAACTTAGAATTTCATGGCTGCAACATGTGCCAAAGTAGTTGGGAAAGGGCATGTTCACCACTGTGTTACATCACTTTTTCTTTTAACAACACTCAATAAACGTTTGGGAAATGAGGAAACTAATTGTTGAAGCTAGGAAAGTGGAATTCTTTCCCATTCTTGTTTTATGAAGAGCTTCAGTCGTTCAACAGTCCGGGGTCTCCGCTGTCATATTTTACCCTTCATAATGCGCCACACATTTTCCATGGGAGACAGGTCTGGACTGCAGGCGGGCCAGGAAAGTACCTGCACTGTTTTTTTCACGGAGCCACGCTGTTGTAACACTTGTCTTGCTGAAATAAGCAGGGGCATCGATGATAACGTTGCTTGGATGACAACATATGTTGCTCCAAAACCTGTATGGACCTTTCAGCATTAATGGTGCCTTCACAGATGTGTAAGTTACCCATGCCTTGGGCCCTAATACCCCATACCATCACAGATGCTGGCTTTTGAACTTTGTGCCTATAACATTCCGAATGGTGTTTTTCGTCTTTGTTCTGGAGGACACCACGTCCTCCGTTTCCAAATATAATTTAAAATGTGGACTCGTCAGACCATAAAACACCTTTCCAATTTGCATCAGTCTTTCTTAGATGAGCTCGGGCCCAGCCAAGCTGGTGGCGTTTCAGGATATTGTTGATATATGTGTTTGGCTTTGCACAGTAGAGTTTTAACTTGGACTTAGAGATGTAGCGACCAACTATAGTTACTGACAGTGGTTTTTGAAGTGTTCCTGAGCCCATGTGGTGATATCCTTTACACACTGACGTCGGTTTTTGGTGCAGTACTGCCTGAGGGATCAAAAGTCTGTAATATCATCGCTTATGTGCAGTGATTTCTCCAGGTTCTCTGAACTTTCTGATGATTTTACGGACAGTAGATGGTAAAATCCCTAAATTCCTTGCAATAGCTCGTTGAGAAATGTTCTAAAACTGTTCAACAGTTTGCTTACAAAGTGGTGACCATCACCCCATCCTTGTTTGTGTATTACTGAGCATTTCATGGAAGCCGCTTACCCAATCATGGCACCCAACTGTTCCCAATTAGCTTGCACACCTGTGGAATGTTCCACATAAGTGTTGGATGAGCATTCCTCAACTTTATCAGTATTCATTGCCACCTTACCCAACTTCTTTGTCACATGTTGCTGGCATCAAATTCTAAAGTTAATGATTATTTGCAAAAAAAAGTGTTTATTAGTTTGAACATCAAATATGTTGTCTTTGTAGCATATTCAACTGAATATGGGTTGAAAATGATTTGCAAATCATTGTATTCTGTTTATATTTACATCTAACACAATTTCTCAACTCATATAGAAACCGGGTTTGTACATACAAAAATTAGAAGATCAGTATATACGTACCGTATTTACACATATACACACACACACAGAAAATAAACCAAACCCTGAGCACGAACATTGGCAGGCTAAACATGTCAGATTCTTTTAATAAGACTTTCAAACCTTGATCTTCTCTGTCGTCTTGTTTTAAAGCCTGCATTTTGTGGATGCTGCAGTATACATGCACAGTATATACACATGCACAGAATAAGCCAAACCTCAAACACGAAATTGGGTAGGCTGAACAACTAACCAAACATGTCAGAACTTTGTTACGACTCTCAAACTTTGATCTTCTATGTAGTCTTTTTTTAAAGCCAGCATCTTGTGAATGCCGCAGGATGATTTGTACGTAGTTACATAATGCTTTCTTTGAAAAGTGTTAGTAAGCGGGGAACCTTAATTACATAAAGTTGAAACAACAAAGAAAATATACACCAAAACACATTGATCAGTATATTTCTTTAGATAATACCTGGCTCTGGGGTGCATACATATTGACCGTAGGCCTGACAGGCATTCTCTCAGTGGCTTCCTCTATGCGTGGGCTGCAAGGATAGGATACTTTTTAACAGTTGGATTCATTATACAGTGGGGCAAAAATGTATTTAGTCAGCCACCGATTGTGCAAGTTCTCCCACTTAAAATGATGACAGAGGTCTGTAATTTCCATCATAGGTACACTTCAACTGTGAGAGACAGAATGTGAAAAAAAAATCCAGGAATTCACATTGTAGGAATTTTCAATAATTTATTTGTAAATTATGGTGGAAAATAAGTATTTGGTCAACCATTCAAAGCTCTCACTGATAGAAGGAGGGTTTGGCTCAAAATCTCACGATACATGGCCTCATTCATTCTTTCCTTAACATGGATCAATTTTTCTGTCCCCTTTGCAGAAAAACAGCCCCAAAGCATGGTGTTGTCACCCCCATGCTTCACAGTAGGTGTGGTGTTCTTGGGATGCAACTCAGTATTCTTCTTCCTCCAAACACGACGAGTTCAGTTTATACCAAAAAGTTCTATTTTGGTTTCATCTGACCACATGACATTCTCCCAATCCTCTGCTGTATCATCCATGTATCCATTCTGGTATAAACTCAACTCGTCGTGTTTGGAGGAAGAAGAATACTGAGTTACATCCCAAGAACACCATACCTACTGTGAAGCATGGGGGTGACAACACCATGCTTTGGGGCTTTTTTTCTGCTAAGGGGACAGGACGATTGATCCTTGTAAAGGAAAGAATGAATGGTGCCATGTATCGTGAGATTTTGAGTCAAAACCTCCTTCTATCAGTGAGAGCTTTGAATGGTTGACCAAATACTTATTTTCCACCATAATTTACTAATAAATTCTTTAAAATTCCTACAATGTGAATTCCTGGATTTTTTTTTCACATTCTGTCTCTCACAGTTGAAGTGTACCTATGATGAAAATTACAGACCTCTGTCATCATTTTAAGTGGGAGAACTTGCACAATCGGTGGCTGACTAAATACCTTTTTTGCCCCACTGTATAAATGGCGGGCTTCACGGTGGCAGAGGGGTTAGTGCGTCTGCCTCACAATACGAAGGTCCTGCAGTCCTGGGTTCAAATCCAGGCTCGGGATCTTTCTGTGTGGAGTTTGCATGTTCTCCCCGTGAATGCGTGGGTTCCCTCCGGGTACTCCGGCCTCCTCCCACTTCCAAAGACATGCACCTGGGGATAGGTTGATTGGCAACACTAAATTGGCCCTAGTGTGTGAATGTGAGTGTGAATGTTGTTTGTCTATCTGTGTTGGCCCTGCGATGAGGTGGCGACTTGTCCAGGGTGTACCCCGCCTTCCGCCCGATTGTAGCTGAGATAGGCGCCAGCGCCCCCCGCGACTCCAAAAAGGGATTAAGCGGTAGAAAATGGATGGATGCATAAATGGCCCTCTAATGACGTCAGACTACTTCACCTATTGTTTGTTTGGACTGGTATCTGCCATCGGTTTGGTTGGCTTGTCAGGTTTTAGGTGAGCCATACTATATTTTGTTTTAAGAATGTCCCCTGCTGAATTGACTACTGAGACAGTTTTGCCGTTTATATTTCCCCAATTGGGGATGGCCCACTGAAGTCTGGCCCATTCCGTCCTGTAAGAATACAAAGATAGTTACATCAATTTGTACAACTCCTCTTGAAACATAGAAATGTACAACATGTACATTTTTATGTTTCAACAATAGAAATACAACATTCTCCTTTTCGCCCCCACTTCATGTTGAATAGAAGCACCTCTTGTCCAGCACTATAGGCCACTCTGTAATTTTTAAAGATTTTCCTCTCATAAGAAAGCTTCGGTTTTTCGTGTGCCTGAGAGATGTTGCTCTGGGCACTCAGAACTCCTCTTTATTCCATAAACATCTCAAAAGCATCTTTGTTATGGAAAGCTGTCCAGAAAGTTTTACCAGACATATTTTCATTCTTTGTCCGCTCCACATTTCCCTGCAAATGTGCTGGAAAATGTAAAAAAATTTACAGCCACATCCACAGGAGCCCGTGATGGGAAAACAGCCTCCCTTCCATAAATCATACTGAAGGCTGTGTGTTTTGTAGATGTGTGTACTTTTCACCTAAGAGAAAACAAAGTGGCTTCCAAGTAGGTGATCCAGTCATATGGTTTCTCATTGACCAACTTTGTTAGCGCCCTGAAAGACAAAATTGAATTCATCATTAAACAGAAGACAAATACAAAGATTTCTTTTGGCTCATATAAAATGTATGGTAAATACAGTAAATTTAAATTATGGTTGTTTTTTTCCGTCAAGACCATTGGTTTGTGGGTGGTAGGCAAAAATTACACAGCGCTCAATACCCAGGAGGGCTGTTGTTGAGCTAAACACATAACAGTAATTGCTGAATTAGTTGACGTACATACAAGTAATAAGAAAGGAATTTAAAATACCACGTACCTCATTGACATATTCTTGCCCCTGATCTGACAGTTTATGTTTTAGGGCAGCCACGTCTGTAGATAATTGATCACACTTTGTTTTTAAAGAGAATGCCTCAACCCACTTTGAGAAATAGTCTGTGGCTGTCAGAACATATTGGTAAACGTCAGGAGTTTTGGGCAAGGTTCCTGACAGATTGATACCCAACAGTTCCCAGACAGCAGACACCTGCCATAAAATGGTTTAGCTCCTAATATGTCATAAGCGGGTTGATATCAAGGCTTTTGAAGAGGCAATGCAGCTGCCAGAGGCTTGCCTTGGTGTTGACACTTGACACATTCTGCAACCTTCAAGACAAAATAATATACTGTATAGCAGGTGGGCCCACACTTTTTCTGCAGGCGAGCAACTTTTCAATTAACCAAGGCATAAAAAACAAGGGGATTTAACCACATCCATATGTATAATTTGTTTGTATTTATTTATAAAAGAAACATTTTTGTTAACAAGTTCAAGGTGTTTAATGATCATACAAGCATGTTCAACACATATAGATTCCTTTTCTTTCATGAAGACAAAAATATAAGTTGGTGTATTACCTGATTCTGATGACTTGCATTGATTGGAATCCGACAGTAGTGCTGATAACATCCGCATTTTCAAATGGAGCAGAACAAAAGACCTCATTTCTGTCCAATACCACATGTAAGTGGTTGGTTTTTTGGCATCTTATTTGTCCAGCTTCCATACTGGTTTTTATACACCTTACAAGAATTACATTGGCGGCAAACTCTGTAGCTTGTTAGCTTTCTGAGACTCTTATTTTGTTAGAGCATGCAGAATGAAGGAAGGCTTTTATTATGAAGACAGGAACTGTGCAGTCGGTTTTTAGAGTTTTGACCCGCAGATACGGCGCGATATTCGGTTGAAATAAAAAGTGTTTCTCCCCTTCTTGTCGGTAATTTTTTCTTAATAATGATCTCGTAGCATTCAGTGTCAATCAATTGACATCTTGTTGAAGATTGATGATACATATTTTTAATGCCTGGCTGACTGACACACTCTCCACGATCGACCAGTTGCTTGTGATCGACGTAAGGGCACCCCTGCTGTATAGCCTCATGTGTATCTCCTGAAGTTTTATTAATATTGATAACTTCAAAACACATACCCATGTGTCAATATCCACACACATACCAAACCAGTAACATTTTGAGAACTTAGCATGTCGTTTTGACTCTTCCTGAATGTCCACCGGTTGGCGTGGAGTGTAACTCCAGAAAGAGCTTCCACGCCTTCTCTCTTTCCTTAATAGCCTTTTGTTGGCCAAAGAAAAGCTCTTCATCTCCAGACAACATTAATTAAAAAAATCACATTTTGTAAAATGGTCGGAACATCAAATACTTACCCTTGATTGTGAAGCTTTTACAATATCTACTCAAATTTATCAAGCCGAGACAAGGATTTGGGTTGCTTCTTCGATGCAGATAGGATTTGGAACGAGTCAGGCGTGGATGTGAGTACATGATGAATTTACCAAATGCTATATACAAAAATAAGCAAACAAAGGGAGCTCACAAGGAGGTATAATACTAGGCTACAAAATACAAACAGGAAACAAAAACACTTGCTCGATGGCATGAATAACAATAAACAATAAAAACAGCACGATGGCATGGCTATAAACAACTAAAACAAAACACTTACTATGACCAAAAACAAGTGGCATGAAAAGCAAGGAGCGTGGCAGGTGATCGAGGGCATGGGGGATGAGCAGCATAGGTAGGTGGGCATGTACTGCAGAATGCAAAGTTCCCAGACCGATGAACAGAAAGAAAATGACTTAAATAGTAGCAGTGGTAATTGGAAACAGGTGTGAGAGGCTGAGGATCGGAGCGTGACTAGGGGGACCAGGTGGAAACCAATGGGTTGGCATGGAAACAAACAAAACCAGGGAGTGCAAAACGGGGAACAAGAGTCCAAAACACAAAACAAAACATGATCAAACATAAAACTGATTACCAGGCATGACAAAATTAAACCTAGAGACTTAGACTTCCTTTATTGTCATTCAAATTTGAACTTTACAGTACAGATAAGAACAACATTTTGTTGCATTAGCTCGTTGTAGTGCAGGATAAAAGAGCAAAAATGTGCAGATATTAATAGATTTATTGTACGGATAAACATACTGCACTTTTGCATATGAATCCACGTTGACGGATGTTTGTGATATTGTCCTTATAGTCCAGTTAATCCATTAATCCATTAGTCCAGTTAAGAGTTAATCCATTTTGGGGGGGAATTGAGGGGATTATTATGATCCGTTCAAGAGTTTTATGGCCTGAGGGAAGAAGCTGTTACAGAACTTGGAGGTTCTGCTATGGAGGCTGCGGAACCTCGTTCCAGAGTCCAGCAGTGGAATCAATCCTTGGTTGGGTTGGGAGGAATCTCTACAGATCTTCTGAAAGCTGGTCGGGCAGAGGTTTTTTGCGATCTCCCGGATAGGAGGAAGAGGAGTCCTGGTGATATTTTCCACCGATCTCACCACTCTCTGCAGAGACTTCCAGTCTGAGGCACTGTAGTCTCCAGTCCAGATTGAGATGCAGTTGATCAGTAGGCTCTCTATAGTGTCTCTGTAGAATGTGGTGAGAATGGGCAGAGGGAGCTGTGCTCTCTCTTCATTCGACGTAAAAAGTGCATGCGCTGCTGAGTTCTTTTTATAAGAGCTCCGGTGTGTCGGGGCCTGGTCAGATTGTCAGTTATCTGCACCCCCATGAACTTGGTGCTGCCTACGATTTCCACTGCTGTGCCGTTGATGAAGAGTGGAGTGTGGCTGGATGGAGCCTCCTGAAGTCGACGATGATCTCGATCTTGTCGACATTCAGGACCAGGTTGTTGGTTGTGCACCAGTCAACCAGATGTTTCACCTCCTCCCTGTAGTTTATGTCTTTGTTGTCACAGATGATACCCACTGCTGTTGTGTCGTCCGCATACTTCACAGTGTGGTTAGTAGTGGACCTGGCGAAGCAGTCTTGGGTCATCAGTGAGGCTTGGCAAAATCCTCTGGATATCTGCTGTCAAGGAGGTAATTTAAAAATGTGGTCTCATTTACATTCCATGTCAACAATATTCCGGGCAGGAGACGATGGACTGAGGTGAGGTCAAGAGTCAGGCAGGGGTCAGAACCGGGAGTAGTAGTCACTGGGTGAATTACAACTAGGGGATGAGTGTACAAGGGAAACAAAAAGCGGAAGGTTTGCAGGTCACAGATGGTCATAGAAAGTGGGGTTTGAAGTAAATGCTGGAGAGCTTGGAACAAAGTACAAAGGCAATCTGGCGCTAGAAAGAAGAAAGAAAACATAGCTTAAAAACATTGAGGATGTAGTGACACAGTCATTAACCTACAATCTAAATAACAGGATTGTTTTGTGACTGTCATAAAGTTACACACTCAAAAACTGCAGTTAAAATGGAAAAAATATATTTGTTTACAACGCAGGTAGGTATTTAAAAAAAAAATATGCATACAGTACAAATATAGTGAAAATGTATAGGATAAATTATTACAGAGTCAATTTCTCTTACACATGTAAGAGGGATGTGTGCAATGCCTATAAGTTGTTTTTTCCTTTGCCTCAGTCTGGACCCCCTCTCCAGGGGCCCAGGCTTGGACCATTTTTTTTATTTTATTTTATTTTATTTTAATTTTATTTTTTTCTCCCATCCCCCCAACCCTCTTCAAACACTTGTTTACCTGTACCTCACCTTTTTTGTAAGGGGCGCCGGAAGTTGGCAGACCCATAATGTTTGTCTCACCTTGAATGGGATTTTGCTGAAAATTTTGATTTCCCCTCGGGGATTAATAAAGTATGACTGATTCTGATTCTGATTCTGATTTCACTTGGCATGCAGCAATCTAACAAGTGTAAATAGATAAATAGATAACAACTAAAGTTGTTTTAATTACAGTTTCGACATGTTTACATGAATGTTCGCCATGCCACATGACAATGTATCTAGCTAAATAACGCTAATAGAAGATTTGCAACATTTTCACAATAATCTTCAATTAATTTTCCACAACCTGTGCATCTAAATAACATTATATTCATAAATTTTCTCCATCTTTACATGAATTTTCGCCATGCCACATGACAGTGTATCTAGCTAACTAACGGTACAAAAGTAGTTTTAAGACATTTTCACATAAATCTTCAATTAAATTTCCACATGCTACGAATCTAAAGTTATATGAGTACATTTTCGACATCTTTACATTAAACCGGAAAATAATACTTTGTACATTTGATTGTGTATAGTGTAGATTGTAGTCACGATGCATATTGTAATGTAGGGCAAGCTTCTACAATCCTTGGATTCTTACAAAATAGGGGGCGCATGAATTCTAATGGGAGCACTCTTTACCTAAACACCAGTGGTTGCTTTTGGTTCATCTCAAACTTGCTAAAAAGAAATTCTAGAGTATAATTTATGCATCTCTTACCTGGTAGTAGACAAAAGTGGCCATGGACCGAGAGGCTGGTTGACTTTCACATCCCTGTGGCGGAGAAAAAGACGCTTGTTGCAGCGACTTTTTTCAACCCTCCCGTCGTTGGACATCCCAGCATGAGTGGAAATATGACAATAAGTGTTTGTTTTATGATGGTTTGATATAGCTAGTTTGTATGTTGTATTGTCATGACTTGTAGTGTTACAATAACGCTGCATTCGGGTAGCAATCTGCTTTTTAAAAATTTACAGTTCGTCTTTTTTGTGTTCGGGCTCAAAAAGATAAGGTCCTGGATCATAATTTTTCCCAAAGTAATCGTTGTTGGCTCTCACAAAGTCTGCTTGATTAGCATTGTTGTTGATGGGGAAGGGATCTTTATCTTCCTTATCACGCAATCACATGACTGGTTTCCTGAGTATGTCTCAAAATGGCTCGGAAATCTCCATAGGATGGATATTGTTTTGATCACATCTATTTATTCGCAATCTTCGAAAGTCTTTTGGTGTCATAAATCAGATATATGTATTAAGTAGATTTAATATAGAGGCAACTTGTTTTTCCACTCCACTGTTTTAAAGGACCCTTAGAGCCCAGATGACCAAACTTTCACTAACAAATTCTCTTTATGTAAATTTGGTTCCTGAAAATTAATCTGGCAGTCATTTCCCACAACATCAATTAGTTTTTGAGTAATGGGTAGATAATTAACTGTACTTGGAATGCCCCATTTCCATCGCCAGGCTAGACATGACGCACCCTCTTGGGGTGACCTCATCTACGTAGTTTTAGTTGCCGTGGTCCATGTTTACTTCAAAACTGATATGGTTAACATTAAAATCAACAACAAAAAAGAAGGAATATAAAAGGAATCGCCATTTATGGACTTCTATGCCCTTCCATCTCCTCTTTCATGGACATCATACCCTATGTTTCCTCATGCTCATCCAGCATTTCCTCAAGTATCTGGAGAAAAACATCAATAGAAGAGGACGCGTAATAGAATAGAATACTCGCGACTAAGTCCAATCTTAAACTCATTTATGAACTCTAGCCTTTAAATAGATCCCCCTTTTAGTCCAGTTGATCTGCCGTCCCTTTTCTGCTCTGCCCCCCTCTCCTGCGTGTAGAGGTTATAAGGTGACAACCAATGAAGCGCTAACTGTTCAAAGTCGAGACCCAGGGTGGACCACTCATCTGTCTTGTCTCCACTCAAGATGATCCCCTGCTGGCCCTACCATGGACTGGACTCTCACATTATTAACTAGATCCACTCGACGTCCATTGCACAGGTCACCAGGTTTCTCATTGTATCCCATTGGGTTGAGGTTTTTTCTTGCCCTGTTGTGGGATCGGAGCTGAGGATGTCGTTGTGACTTGTGCAGCTCTTTGAGACACTTGTGATTAAGGCCTATATAAATAAACTTTGATTGATTGACTTTGACTTACTTTTCTTTTTCTCTCATTTTTCAGCACCGTGTTTGCTCTTTCCTTATTTTGTTATTATGACTCCATCTTTCTCCCTTGTAGAATAGAATAGAATAGAGTTTTATTGTCATTATTGCAATGAACAGGTTCAAAGAACAACGAAATTGGAGCAGCTCCTCCTAAGGTGCATATACAATATGGTAGTATAAATAGTAAAAAAAAAAGGTAGAGATGACAGATGTATCTATGTATATGTATATGTATCCACACAGATGCATCTTTCTCCCTTGTGGCTTGCTCCTGATCTTGGGGCTTGCATTTGACTTTTTATTTTTATTGTTTCCATTTTCTACCATCCAAAACCCTTCTTCATTTTGCATGAGTCAATTTGACTAGAGAGGTGGATCCTCATATTCCAATTATTTGGAAATGTATGCAGGCTGACTCCTTCTTTAGTTGTATTTCTACAACCTACAACAGAGGATCTGGTAGACATATCTGATAATTCTGTCAAATTCTGTGAGGAAAATATCCTGGTTCAATATGATGATGATGCAACGTCCTGCGCAATATGAAATTGTCTCCAGACTTCAATGGGAGCCGTCAGCAGGCTGATGCAGGCTCGACCACATTTTGGAGCTAAAAGTGTCCGTTCCAAATTATGATGAAATTCGTTAGAAAACAAGTCTAAAATAGCTCCATATACTTAAATACTGGGAGCCTTAATTGTCTCTAATGCTGATAAAAAGAGAATTCCCGTCAAACATTGGTCTGAAGTAAGTAGTAAAGGCAATAAAAAAATAATAAAGATTTTGTGTGTATATTTATTTGCCTGTCTCTGCTTACCCAAAGCTTTGCACATTTTGAGTATACTTATGATCTCTGTGAGGGCTTTCACATACTTCTTGTTTAGAAAAGAAAAAAGGAACATATTCCCCTAAAGCAGGGGGCGGCAACCCGCGGCTCCAAGGCCGCATGCGGCTCTTTGGTCACGCTACTGTGGCTCAGATGCATAACTGCCGGAACCCCGATTATCCCGAGAGACTTCCGGAGTATAATGCTTATCCCAGAAATCACCCGGGGCCAACATTCTCCGATTTTTACCTGGTCGATAATATTGAGGGCGTGCCCTGAAGGCAATGCTTTTACAGTCCTCTAAAACTTATCGTCGCACCCGCATTTACACAATGCTATCTGCGTGCCAGCCGGTCACATGTAGTATGCAGCCTCTGCTAATACAAAAAGTGACTGCAAGGCTTACTTGATCAACAGCCATACAGGTTACACTGAGGGTTGTGATATAAACAACTTTAACACTGTTACTAATATGCGCCACACTGTGAACCCACGCCAAACAAGAATGAAAAACACATTTCGGGAGAACATCCGCATTGTAACAACATAAACACGACAGAACAAATACCCAGAATCCCATGTATCCCTAACTATTCCGTGCTACATTACACCCCCCCTCCCCGCTAGCACCAAACTCCAAAACCCCCCCAACCCCGCCCGCCTTAACCAACGCACGGAGGGGAGGGGGGGGGGGTTGGGTGGTGGTGCTCGCAGGGGTGTATGATGTGGCCCGGAAGAGTTAGGCATGCATGGGATTCTGGGTATTTGTTCTGTTGTGTTTATGTTGTGTTACAGTGCGGATGTTCTCCAGAAATGTGTTTGTCATTCTTGTTTGGTGTGGGTTCACACTGTGGCGCATATTAGTAAGAGTGTTAAAGTTGTTTATATCACAACTCTCAGTGTAACCTGTATGGCTGTTGAACAAGTATGGGTTGCAGTCGTCTAAGTTTGCCTATGGAAGCCACATATGACTCGTGGCTGGACTGTGCTAGATATTTGTACATTTTGTAGAGGGCGGCAAAGGCAGCGCCCTAATAGCACGCCCGTATTAGTGTCGAAGAGCGAAAATCAGCAGACATTCGCAAGAATAGTTGCTATGAAATTCAGTAGACTCCCAGAAAGTTTGGGAGGGTTGGCAAGCGTGATGCTGTTAAGCGACATTAATTTAAAACTCGTGGGCCGCACTAACATTAACTTTTCAGATTAAGGTGCGAGCCGCGTGTCTGAGGCCCCTGGTTAATACATAGCACAAAGCAAAAAAAAACAACAACTCTGAATGCAGTGTTATTCCATTTTAAATTTCAAAAGAGTTTTATGGCTCCCATTGTTTTCTTTATTTTGTGAAACGGGTCAAAATGGCTCTTTGGGTGGTAAAGGTTGCTGACCCCTGCTCTAAAGAAAACACACCTGTCTTATCCATACTTGCTAACCCTCCCGAATTTTCCCGAAGACTCCCGAAATTCAGCACCTCTCCCGCAAACCTCCCGGAAGAAATTTTCTCCCGAAAATCTCCCGAAATACAGCTGGAGCTGGAGGCCACGCCCCCTCCAGCTCAAACATGCACAGTTCGAAGCTTGAAAGGGAGGATTGCAGGCGAATCTGGCGGCATTTTAAGTCATTTTTAAAAACGACTGCCAATCCTCCTCCTTTTCGACCGGACGACCGCGGAGAATTAAGGTAGGAACACTCCGGAGGCAGTAGTTCATTAAGAGGTGCGGACTCACCGGCTCTCAGCCATGTTTCCGTCACACAGAGGAAGTCAAGTCCGCCGCCCGGGGGAAGTGAAGATATACTTCAGGATAAACGTTTTGTTCGTCAAAGATCTTGCGTTCACAAGACACGTCCAAAGGCATGGCTAATCCAGGTCGGGCCCGACACAGAGCTGACAGCGAGAGGCGGCAGGGCAAAGCACATACTGGCACCATCTTCTGGAAACTCGGAAGTGACGTTACTCAAATAGTGAAAGGTAAGTGTTGTTGTTTTTTTAGTACCCAGTAAGCACAGTACAGTTATTAGAAAAACTGTGTTTTTATTACTGTGTATTTGATAGGTGCCGTCTGAAATTCAACTATTTATTTTATTTATATATATAATAAGATAAATATATATCGCTAGAATTCACTGAAAGTTAAGTATTTCATACATATACACGGAAATATATTATATATATATATATTTATTACAGAAAATATAAAAATATTGGCTGTAAATATACTCCCCTCTTAACCACGACCCCCGCCCTAACCACGCCTCCGCCCCAGCCCCGACCACCCCCCCACCCCCCACCCCACGAAATCGGAGGTCTCAAGGTTAGCAAGTATGGTCTTACCACCAGAAGCTTTGAAATCACAAGCCGCTTTATTTTAGCATTGAAGATAAAGTAACTGCTTCTGTGGCCTCAAGTCTAGCATTGATCTCAAGGTAGCGTTGTACCTGCCAGTCAAAAGTTGGCATCGCACGCCTTGTTTCTCTCCTTGGCGCAGAGGGAAATAGGAGCAGGAGGAAGATGAGTGACTGCAAATGCATTTGGCACAATCACCGAGGTAATTAAGGATTTAAAGGTGAGAGACGTTTACTGAATCTTCGCTCGAACAACCTTCCCCAAGGCTAACACAAAATTTGAATCTTTGGTGCATGATGCTGCAGAAGCCACCGGCGGAGGTGGGAACCAAAGGGAATGGGAGAGCGCGTTTCATGGGGAGGAAGGAGAGCATACATTTATCAAAAGGGGTCGGGTGGAGGGGAGAGGAAGACGCCGAATGAAAGGATGGAGATTGAATTTTGTCTTCACAAACGGAAACGTCGCCCGCGAACAAACTAAGGATGAAACGATGACCTGGAGCTTTTCTCTGATTGACAGTTGGAAAGGCTGCCATCTTCCTGCCTCCCTCCCTTTCGCTCGCTATCCTACCGCGACTTTCCTCTGTCAACTATTAAAGCAATGACTGGCCTGCCAGAGGGCGAACACTGTGCTGTGTCAGCAAACATTAATGGAAACCTACCTGTCAAGGAGGGTGGTGTGGGCTATGGAAAGTCTATTCGATGAAAAAGAAAGTGGTGTGAAGGGGGATAAAAAGGAAGGATGAATCATTAAAAAAATTATATCTAATGACCGTTAAGCCGCTTATTAGTTTGGCTGGCAACGTGACTCAGTCCACACGTGCAGATGCTGTTGCAGTCGATCACTGTTTGTCCCTGGTTTTGAATGATTTCAACACTAGTCACAGTGAAAGCAGATTATGAGATTAAGCGGTGTGCTTCTGGGAAAAAAACAAAACAAAAGCTGCTACAGTGTTTGGATGAATGCAGTTTTTGAAGGAAGTCATCAAACAGAACAGTTCTAAGGCATATGCAAATATTGCTGCAGTGTACAAATCAATAGGTCATGTAACGTGGAGCAACAATGCAAGACAAAATACTGATGTTGAGTGAGAGTAGAGAATTGGATCGCCAAATTATCAGCACTGGCTTTGGTTGGGGAAATAACCTGCGGAGAATCCCAATGACTTTGCTTTTATCTCTCACAGAGTTGTAATCCTTTTCAAAATTGCCTTGCAAATACATCACGTAATCCCGTGGGATTAACTACATGCATGTGTTGCTCCCTGAGGAGAAATTTGCTCACAAAAGTAGATGTAAAATCTGCATTTTAATCACTACGGGACCTTAGATCACACAAACCCAGTTTCCATATGAGTTGGAAAATTGTGTTAGATGTAAATATAAACAGAGTATAAAATGATTTGCAAATCTTTTTCCACCCATATTCAGTTGAATGCACTACAAAGACAAGATATTTGATGTTCAAACTCATAAACTTTATTTTTTTTTGCAAATAGTAATTAACTTAGAATTTCATGGCTGCAACATGTGCCAAAGTAGTTGGGAAAGGACATGTTCACCACTATGTTACATCACCTTTTCTTTTAACAGCACTCAATAAACGTTCAGGAACTGAGGAAACTAATTGTTGAAGCTTTGAAAGTGGAATTCTTTCTCATTCTTGTTTCATGTAGAGCTTTAGTCGTTCAACAGTCCGGGGTCTCCGCTGTTGTATTTTACGTTTCATAATGCGCCACACATGTTCGATGGGAGACAGGTCTGGACTGCAAGCGGGCCAGGAAAGTATTTACACTCTTTTACTACAAAACCACGCTGTTGTAACACATGGCTTGGCATTATCTTGCTGAAATAAGCAGGGGCGTCCATGATAACATTGCTAGGATGACTACATATGTTGCTCCAAAACCTCTACGGACCTTTCAGCATTAATGGTGCCTTCACAGATGTGTAAGTTACCCATGCCTTGGGCACTAATACACCCCCATACCATCACAGATGCTGGCTTTTGAACTTTGCACCTATAACAATCCGGATGGTTATTTTCCTCTTTGTTCTGGAGGACACCACGTCCAAAGTTTCCAAAAATAATTAGAAATGTGGACTAGTCAGACCACAGAACACTTTTCCACTTCGCATCAGTCCATTTTAGATGAGTTTGAATCCAGCAAAGCCAGCGGCGTTCCTTGGTGTTGTTGATAAATGGGTTTGGCTTTGCATAGCAGAGTTTTAACTTGCACTTACAGATGTAGCAAGCAACTGTAGTTACTGACAGTGGTTTTATGAAGTGTTCCTGAGCCCATGTGGTGAGATCCTTTACACACTGATGTCGATTTTTGATGCAGTACCGCCTGAGGGATCAAAGGTCCGTAATATCATCGCTTACGTGCAGTGAATTCTCCAGATCCCCTGAACCTTTTGATGATTTTACGGACCGTAGATGGTAAAATCCCTAAATTCCTTGCAATAGCTCGTTGAAAAATGTTGTTCTAAAACTGTTTGACAATTTGTTTACAAATTGGTGACCCTCGCCCCATTCTTGTTTGTGAATTACTTAGCATTTCATGGAAGCTGCTTTTATACCCAATCATGGCACCCACTTGTTCGCAATTAGCCTGCACACATGTGGGATGTTCCATATAAGTGTTTGATGAGCATTCCTCAACTCTATCAGTATTTATTGCCACCTTTCCTAACTTCTTTGTCACATGTTGCTGGCATCAAATTCTTGATTATTTGCACACACAAAAAAAAATGTTTATCAGTTTGAACATCAAATATGTTGTGTTTGTAGCATATTCAACTGAATATGGGTTGAAAGTGATTTGCAAATCATTGTATTCTGTTTATATTTACATCTAACACAATTTCCCAACTCATATGGAAACAGGGTTTGTAATTTTACTGACTATTTCCCTCTTTCCTATTTATCTCACATCCCTTTCAAGTTCCCACTATATGTTTAGAAATTAGACCCCTTGCCTAAACAGCTATTGGGTATCTTCCACTCAACACTCAACACATGGCAACAGATGTGTGGCAGTAAGTGCAAAGGGGGAGGCAAAGGGGAAAAAGAAGGGCAGAAAAAGTAAAATGCGAGAAAATACAAATGCGAGAAAAGGAGAAAGAGGAGTGGAATCACAGAGAAGAGAAGATCAGAGGAAGGAAAGACAACTGGAGATTTTACAGATTCTCAAATATTTTGCCGAGCAGATGCCAGCATTCTGTCTGATACAATGATATGTGGGCCGGCTCTATTTATATCCACTGTGTCACCTTTGGGAAAGCACACGCTTTTACAGCCCTCCAACAATGTCTGTTTCAATACAGAAATGCGGAAAAAAGTGACAGGAAAATGGACCAAAACATTTCTAGCAATGTTTTGGACCAGATAACGGACAACATACAATTACATTACCTTCCGCTTGTCTGGGTCTGAGAGGCAGCAGTCTCAGTAGGAAAGCCCAGACTTACTGGTCTCCAGCTACAGTACCTCTTCCAGTTCCACTGGACAAAGATGGGTGCACTCCCATGCCAGCTGCAAGACGTAATCCGTCCGGCGTGTATTAAGTTGCCTCTCTACGGAGGAAACACATTTGTATTGTATTTATGATCTTGCTCTTTCAGTCACTATCCAAAGCTCTTGACTATAGGAGAGAGTCACAGGCGATTGCGCTGAGACTGCAGTAAAAGTTTAGTGTGCCCTAAAATGTCAAAAGAAATAAGTGGTCATATATGGACTGTTACATTTACATTTCATTGACTAAATATGCGCTAGGATGCGTTCAACTTCCGTTGCTATAATGAACTACCTTTGCAACAGCTTTCTTCTTATCCATTTTCATTGTGTCACAGTGCATTAAACTGGTGTTGAAGCTGAGTCTCCATTTATTTCAATGGGAGAACGTAGAGTGGTCTGTTTCACTATAGCCAAACTAGAGTGTCGTTGTATAAATGCTCTGCTTAGTCTCGCCCATCGGACACTGAGCGTCTCTGGAAGTCTATGGAAAGTGGGCTTGGCTTCGGACGCTGAGCTTCCACATGAAGAATCAGATGATCTGTCTTGAGGCTGAATCTCTTCATTACACATGATGATATGGAGAATTTTACAGTCCTAAGTGAAGTTTTTCTTTTTGAAATATAGCATCGTTTCTAGGTTTTATCTGGTAATGGAGACTGTACTCGTGGTTAGAGAGCAACTAAAAATTAGCTTCCCCTACTCGAAAAAACAGCAGCCGCCACTGGGTAGGAACGTACATCGACAGATACATTTTGGTACTTGCTTGGGATACTTAAACTTCACCACCTGGGGTAAGACATCACTCCCAACTCGAAGGGTGGAATCAACCCTTTTCTGGCAAAGATCCATGGGTTAAGATTTAGAGGTGCTAAGTCTCATGTCAGAAGCTTGACCGAAAGCTGTGACCCACCGCAGCAAACTCTGGAGGTTACATTACGAGTCCATCAAGATCAAATCATCCACAAATAGCAGACAGGAGATGATAAAGCCCTCAAAACGGACACCCTCAAATTTTGTCCATGAAAACCGGTGACAGAGGGCAACTTTGGTCGAGGACAATGTCTACAATGAACAGCAGGCAGTGAAAACCAAGCTCCTGATCGATTGTACAAACTACAAGGGCCGAATAGCAGGTAGACGAATTCCGCAATCCTGGAGCACAGTCCACAAAACACCGCAAGGGACATGGTAAAATTTTTATTCCAAGTACAAAAAGTACACGTGGAGAGGTGGGGCAAACTCTTATCACCGTTCAGTACCCTTGCAAGCGTGCAGAGTTGGTACAGTATTCTATGAACAGAATGAAAACCTGATTGCACCTCCTGCACAATAGTTCGGGTTTGACTGAGGGTTTTAGCCTTCTCTTCAGCACTTGAACTTCACCAAGAAGGCTGAGGTGTGTGATGCCCCTATAGTTGGAACACACCCCTTGAGTTTTCTTTCTTGAAAAGACGGCCCACCACCCTGTTCTGCCAATACAAAGATAATGTTACAGACTTCAACGCAGTGTTAAAAAGAGGCAGAGATGTGTCAACAAAGGCAGTGCCACAGTATGTAAAACAAATTACATGTATGATCCATATGAGAGGGCAATTCTCAAGTTGTAGGTTCATACGGTTTCTGGTTCGAGCTGCAATCCCGCCATGCCGATGTCAAAGCAACCTTGGACAAGATACTGAACCCTCAGTTGCTACTGATACTGTGTCATCAGTAGATGAATGAGGCAACCTTGTGTAAGCCCATTTACTACGTACTGTATAATATTACATATATTACAATATGAATGGCCTTAAAAATCAATATTAATCCATCCATCCATCCATTTTCTACCGCTTTTTCCCTTTGGAGTCGCAGGGGGGCGCTGGTGCCTTTCTCAGCTACAATCGGGCGGAACGCGGTGTACACCCTGGACAAGTCGCCATCTCATCACACGGCCAACACAGTTAGACAGACAACATTAACACTCACATTCACACAAAGCAGACACAAAAATATGCATATGTATTTTTACTTCCATGAATGTCTGGCTAAATTGGCACATTGCGTTGGAAGAAGTGAAAATTTGGTTCCTGAAAATTTAAATCAAAAGTTAGTTCAAACTGTGCCGATAATAATCATAACCATTGGGAAGCTAACGCCCAGAATACGTATAAAATGAGATGTCCGATAATGGCTTTCTTGACGATATCCGACATTCCGATGTTGTCCAACTCTTAATTACCGATTCTGATATTAACCGATACCGATACATACAGTCATGTAATTAACACATTATTATGCCGAATTTTGTTGTGATCCCCTGCTGGATGCATTAAACAATGTAACAAGGTTTTCCAAAATAAATCAACTCAAGTAATGGGGAAAAAATTGCGACATGGCACTGCCATATTTGTTATTGAAGTCACAAAGTGCTTTATTTGTTTTAACATCCCTCAAAACAGCAGCTTGGAATTTGGGACATGCTCTACCTGAGTGAGCATGAGGAGGTTGAGGTGGAGGGGCGGGGTTTAGGTGGAGGGGTACGGGGCAGCGGGGGGTGTATATTATAACATCCCGGAAGAGTTAGTGCTGCACGGGGTTCTGGTTATTTGTTCTGTTGTGTTTTTGTTACGGTGTGGATGTTCTCCCGAAATATGTTTGTCATTTTTGTGGCGCATATTTGTAACAGTGTTAAAGTTGTTTATACGGCCACCGTCAGTGTGACCTGTATGGCTGTTGACCAAGTATGTGTTGCATTCACTTGCATGTGGGAAAAGCCATGGATATTATGTGACTGGGCCAGCATGCAAATCCAGTGCCTTTAAGGTTTCTTGGCGCTCTGTACTCCCCCCTACGTCCGTGTTCAAAGCGGCGTTTTAAAAAAATCATAAATTTTACTTTTTCAAACCGATACCAATAATTTTGAAACCGAATCCGATAATTCCCGATATTACATTTTAAAACATTAAACGGCCGATGATATCGACAGTCCGATATTATCGGACATCCCAAGTATAAAGATAATCCGGGTGATTTTGAGTTTGGTTCTCTCCTTCAGACCAAAGTCAGCAAAGGCACAAATATTCAATGATAAAGATTATTTTGAGCTAATCCCATAAATCAGGTAGACAGACAGAAATCGTTAGATGTGTTTACTTTAAACCTCATACAAGCCTTATCACAATAGATTTGGCTACAAAATACCACAGCAAAGGAGTTGACACACAACATAATAATTAGTCTACTCAGTTTTTTTTCTCTCACTGGTCAGTTCAGGTACTTTGTCAGATCTCTGATTGTGTTGGACGCGTTTATTGCCAAGAATAAACATTTTTGACGATAAGCAAGGTGTTTTCATCAATAGCAATTACATACTTATTTGATTTGTGCACATTCAGCACAGTGGCATGACAAACTGACTTACTGTAGTGTCAAACCGATCAGCATGGAATGAATTTTGTTTCTCAGAATTTTTCCCGCTCATGATTCAATTAAAGAATGGGCTTCACCCCTGATAGACAATCATATTAAAATGCCTCCCACCTTGACATAACCCTGACATATACTGTACATAACCTAATGATAAGGAACACAAGAAATGTAGATTTACAACAATACATCTTTATCAAACAGCCCTTTGTAAAGAAACTGTGAGCCTGCTTGATGATCCATAAAATAAATACAAACCGAATCATGACCTTTGTCCTAACCCTTAGTTCAGGAATTCCATGTAAAAGTAAGCATCCGTACAAACGGGAACCTGCTTTTTTTGGCCCTCTTTTTCTGTTGTCGTCTTTTTTCCATATTTCCCGAAACGCCAGGCATAACACAAGAAGTCAAAATAAAAAAACGCCAGGGAAACACGGTTGATTGCACCAAACCACTGCGGGTGATGCGGGTGCAGGGCTCGTGACAAGCAGGCGAGTCCCATGTCATGTGGTATAAACGACTCGACAATATGAGGTAGAAGGATGGACATGAAGACGAAGGCCAGAAGAAAATCCTTATGTACATATCTTGACAAGCCAAATACTTCTCATCTTTGCCTAAGAGGAAGCAGGGTTGGATACATGTTGTCACACCGCGGTGAGGGAAGTCTTGTCTTGGTTTTTCTGTCTTGTGATTCACGTGTTTTATTTTGAAATGCTACCCTCTTGTTTCAGATCACGGGCCCTTCCTCTTGTGTCACCAGTCTGACGTCATCCCTGATCCGTGATTGTTTCCACCTGTTTCCCATCATTCCCATAACTTATTTAAGATCACGCCTCCTTTTGTCCTGTGCCAGATTGTCTCGCCTATCGTGCCTTTCTAGCGTCCATGTCCATGTCCTTGAATACCTCCTTGTCTTGCTCCTGTTTTCCTGGTTCCCCCTTTTTGGATCAAGCAGTTTTTGCTGTAATTTTGAGTTTACTTTTTTCCTCCTTCGAGCGTCCTTAGTTACCCTTCGTCTACCTAATTGGTGAATTTTTGTTTTTCCAAATTTTGAATTTATTGCCTCATTGATTGAGTGATTTTTTTTGTTATTTATAGTTAGTGTTTATATATAGGTCGTTTTGGTGTTTTTTTCCTCCTGTTGGAGCGCTTTTCGTTTATTGTTATTGATATTACTTTTTTTTGGTTAGAATTTCCTTGGATTAGTATTCCTCCTTATTTTTGTGGAGTGATTTTGAGTTAATTGTTTATCCTCGGAATTGTTTTTCTGCGTGTTGATTATTCTTGCGAAAAACTTTTTGCATAGGAGGTAAAAAGTTGTTTCAAAATAAAATCTTCATTTTTTTAACTTCCTCTCTGCATCTGGCTCCTCTCCTTACTCTGAGCCCTAACACGTGTTTTTTTGTAACACCGATTGTAGTAAAACACACTGATGAAAAAATGCATATCTGTTATTTATAATGAATGATATGTGTTAGAAAATATTAATGTAGCGGCACTCAAATAAACCTGCTAACATTTTAAATGGACCCATTTGTGTTTTCATTTATATTATAAAGTGTAGGAATATTTACGGCTTTTGTTGGTTTGGCAGACATTAAATAACTAACTCACATCTACATTGCAATTATTATTTTTTCCAGTTCAAAATTGCTTCATAATTTTCCACAATCGATTACAATAATCGTAATGTTTTAAAGGGATGGAATGATGATTTTAATCTACATTTGAAACACGTTCTTGTAGTGTAGATGAGTGGTTCTCAACCTTTTTTCAGTGATGTACCCCCTGTGAACATTTTTTTTATTCAAGTACCCCCGAATCGGAGCAAAGCATTTTTGGTTGAAAAAAAGCGATAAAGAAGTAAAATACAGCACCATGTCATCCGTTTCTGATTTATTAAATTGTATAACAGTGCAAAATATTGCTCATTTGTAGTGGTCTTTCTTGAAATATTTGGAAAAAAACTAAAAACAAGTGATTCAATTATAAATAAAGATTTCGACACATAGAAGTAATCATCAACTCAAAGTGCTCTCTTTGTGGATTGTAATAGAGATCCATCTGGATTCATGAACTTAATTCTAAACATTTCTTCCCCAAAAAAGAAATCTTTAACATCAATATTTATGGAACATGTCCACAAAAAATCTAGCTGTCAACACTGAATATTGCATTGTTGCATTTCTGTTTACAGTTTATGAACATACATTCATATTTTGTTGAAGTATTATTCAATAAATATTTTTATAAAGGATTTTTGGATTGTTGCTATTTTTAGAATATTAAAAAAAAAATCTCACATACCCCTTTGCATACCTTCAAGTACCCCCAGGGGTACGCGTACCCCCATTTGAGAACCACTGGTCAATATCAGTGTTTCTTAACCATAGATCCAGGCTGCCAAAAAATATCTGTTTCTCATCCGTGGTCTGCATGAGCTGCAATGGTGCTCAGTTGTACACTTTTCTACCACTTGTGGCAGTAATGGCATTATAAAAAAAAAAAAAAGAATTAGTCTGGAGCTAATGTCATAGCTGGTTAAAATGTGACAGAGTAAGCATGATACATTGCTGGTCTTACAAGTTTCCCAAGAGCTTATTTACTCAGCTGAATGCAAGACTATGTCTCAAAGTTTAGTTCTTTTCTTTAACAAGTTCAAAACATGACATCAATAAATACCACATTCGCTTCAGGAATAAAAGAAAAAATATGATGTTTCTCATTTCCAGCATGAAAGAAAAGCCAATGAACTTAGGTAAGGGACAAAATAAAGAAATGGTAAATGGGTTGTACTTGTATAGTGCTTTTCTACCTTTTTTTTAAGGAACTCAAAGTGCTTTGACACTATTTCCACATTCACCCGTTCACACACACATTCACTCACTGATGGCGGGATCTACCATGCAAGGCGCTCACCAGGACCCATCAGGAGCAAGGGTGAAGTGTCTTGCTCAAGGACACAACAGACGTGACTAAGATGGTAGTAGGTGGGGATTGAACCGGGAACCCTCAGGATGCTGGCACATGACGTCCCCGATGGTGAATAGCCTGCATAAGAGCCTTGAGACAATCAAACATGACTTTTAACACCGTCACCTGGTGCATGTTGGTGTTTTCAAGGCTTTCTCACACTGGTACCTTTTGAATCGAAGCATGTTTTATTGTGTTTCACACGTAGCATTTAGTAGGATGTTAGCGTTAGCCAAGCTAACTAACTGCAGGCTACAAACAACGTACAGTATTTTGGAAAAAAGCTTGTTGTCTGTTTACCTTTAGCAATGGTTAAGCCAGGGGTAGGGAACCTATGGCTCGCGAGCCAGATGTGGCTCTTTTGATGACTGCATCTGGCTCTCGGATAAATCTGAGCTGACATTGCGTAACACGATAAATAATGAATAATTCCACTTGTAATTACAGTGTTAAAAATGACGTTCAAAATATAAAAAATGTTCATGCATTTTTAATCCATCCATCCTTTTTCTACCGCACCTGTTCAAGAAGTTGCGTTAATGGTCAGAAGTTATCATTGGTTAGTGTGGGGCTTGCCCTCCTGGGGGTTCTTCAGACCACCAAGCACCGACATGAGAGCCTGTTTCAGGGTTACAATATTGTTTTATTTTTCATTAAGTCTCTCAGTTGCTTTCCAGCAATTGTCTTTTTCTCTTTCGTTCTCGCTCGCGCTCTGGCTTCAGCCTCAACCCCGTCTCCCCTCCTGGCTGCTGCTTATAACAGAGCGACAGGTGATTAGATAACAAGGCCCAGGTGGGCCATCTACGCACCTGTCGCTGATTTCGAGCCCGATCCTGGCAACACCCTGCTTCGCTTCAGGCCCGCAGGCCACGCCCCCTCCACAGTTAGTTTCAGAATAACAATGTTACTACAAAGAATGAGAGACCTATTATACTCTAGAAATGTTGGTCTTACTTAAAAATGCACGTGTTTAGTTGTTTTCAGTGTTAAAAAAAAATGTTATATGGCTCTTACAGAAAATCATTTTAAAATATTTGGCTTTCTTGGCTCTCTCAGCCAAAAAGGTTCCCGACCCCTGGGTTAAGCATTAGTATGAGTGTTATTTTCGGAGAAGTAGCGCCGTGATTAAAGTATTTAAAAGTAATAATGGGCTTGATTTTTTGGGGAAACCTGCTTATGAACTGAGGCCGGTCATCCTCACGCCATCTCGAATACGTAAGAGATTAAAGCCGTTCTATTTGAATGAAGGACGATGAGCCTTAACGGGCTTTGCATTCTAGAATTAATCACCAGTATAAAAACTGACTCCATTGACGAGATGTAGACGAGTTTGACTTCGGACAATGGCGGCACCTTGTTCAAATCTCTTGTGCATTGGACGTGCCCATATGGATCAATTTTTTTATAATTTTTCAAACTAAAAAGCCTTTGGAACAGGGTACAAGTTGATATTTTTATTTTTAAAGATCCATTTTAATCCAGTTTGTGGCCTCCTCTCACATTACCGTGGATACAGTACAGCCAACAAAAATGGAAAAATGTCTTAAGCGCAGAACTGATGACTTAAGTGGTTAAGCTGCGTGTGTACGTCCTATGTCAACAGCCAAGAAGAACTTTTGTAAGTTGTTTTGGAAACATTTGATTATATATTGCGAAAATTGGTCTGAATTGAATCACCAGGAATCAGAATCAAATCGAACTGTGATTTTTTTGTAAGATTCCCAACCCTAATTGAGGGGATAGAGGGATAGAGGTGATGTTTATCTTATTTTCCCATATTTTTAAGTACAAATATTGACACGTATGTAGACCCTGGGCCACCGCATAACTGTAGTGTTGTCCTGATACCAATATTTTGGTACCGGTACTAAAATTATTTCGATACTTTTCTGTACTTTTCGATACTTTTCTAAATAAAGGGGACCACAATAAATAGTAATATTGGCTTTATTTATAACAAAAAAATATTACGATACATTAATCATGTGTATTATTGCAAAAAAGTCTGCGGGCTATAGAGCGTTTACCGTTCGGGCTCCAGTACTCTGGAATGCCCTCCCGGTAACAGTTCGAGATGCTACCTCAGTAGAAGCATTTAAGTCTCACCTTAAAACTCATCTGTATACTCTAGCCTTTAAATAGACCTCCTTTTTAGACCAGTTGATCTGCCGTTTCTTTTCTTTCTCCTATATCCCCCCCTCCCTTGTGGAGGGGGTCCGGTCCGATGACCATGGATGAAGTAGTGGCTGTCCAGAGTCGAGACCCAGGATGGACCGCTCGTCGGGACCCAGGATGGACCGCTCGCCTGTATCGATTGGGGACATCTCTACGCTGCTGATACGCCTCCGCTTGAGATGGTCTCCTGTGGACGGGACTCTCGCTGCTGTCTTGGATCCGCTTTGAACTGAACTCTCGCGGCTGTGTTGGAGCCACTATGGATTGAACTTTCACAGTATCATGTTAGACCCGCTCGACATCCATTGCTTTCGGTCCCCTAGAGGGGGGGGTTGCCCACATCTGAGGTCCTCTCCAAGGTTTCTCATAGTCAGCATTGTCACTGGCGTCCCACTGGGTGTGAATTCTCCCTGCCCACTGGGTGTGAATTTTCCTTGCCCTTTTGTGGGTTCTTCCGAGGATGTTGTAGTCGTAATGATTTGTGCAGTCCTTTGAGACATTTGTGATTTGGGGCTATATAAATAAACATTGATTGATGAAGTTTGACCTTAAATAAAATAGTGAACATACAAGACAACTTGTCTTTTAGTAGTAAGTAAACAAACAAAGGCTCCTAATTAATGTTCTGACATACGCAGTAATATATTGTGTCATTTATCATTCTATTATTTTGTCAAAATTATTAAGGACAAGTAGTCGAAAATTAATTATTAATTTATTTGTTCATTTACTTCTAATATCTGCTTACTTTCTCTTTTAACATGTTCTGCCTACACTTTTGTTCAAATGTAATGATAACTTATTCTTCTGTTGTTTGGATGCTTTACATTAGTTTTGGATGATACCACAAATTTGAGTACCAATCCAATACCAAATAGTTACATATTCAAAGTCATATTCAAAGTCCTCATGTGTCAGGGACACATTTCCTGAGTTTATAAACATAATATGAATTAAAAAAAAACGAAAGAAGATGTGATGCAGAAACATATCGACGTAATAATAGTCGTATCGACTGATCTGTGTTTTTTTTATACACTTTGATTTCTATTTTACTGTTTTAATTGATTTTACCCTTTAAAATAGTTTCTAATCATATTTGTTTTTATATTGTTTTTTTATATTGGTTTTATATTTATTTATTTTTTGATGTTATTCAGTCATTGGTGGAGCATAATATTGTTTTTTAATATTGTTTTTAACATGGCTTTGCAGCACTTTGGAAACGTTATTGTTGTTTGAATGTGCTATTTAATAAAGTGGATTGGATTGGATAGATACACGCCTGTACTTGGTATCATTACAGTAGATGTTAGGTGTGGATCCACCACTGGCGTTTGTTTACATTGTGACGCCGGTGAGCTACGGTTTCTAGTGAAGCACTTTTAGCTATTCCTCGTCCTGCAGGGATGATACTTGTAAATAACGTACTTTATTTGTCGCCATGGAGACCAGGATTAGTGATTTGGATTTAGCTGAAACACTGCCGACGGCGGCTGGACTTTAGTCGTTAGCTAGCTAGCCATGTCTTAAAGCACCTCTTCCTGAGGGCGATTCAGTGTTATAACTTCACCTTTATCGTTAGTTTCTCCCTTTTCTGTCTACACACTGTGTCTGCTTGTAAGTACTCTGTGATTGTGTGCTGCCGAACACGCTCCTCTGCTCATAAACCAGCAACTACATGGCCACTAAGGGGGGTCGGCAAACCGGTACTTAACAGAGGCGGTATAGTACCGAATATGATTCATTAGTATCACGGTACTATACTGATACCGGTATACCGTACTACACAACTCATCTATTACAAATGTAAAACATGACCAAATCACATGCTCCACACATGCTGCATATCTATATGCAGACATTTAAAAATCATAGACATTTAGATTTTACAGTATTTCCAAAGTCCATCCATCCATTTTCTACCGCTTGTCCCTACCTATCCCCAAATTACATACAGCTAGCCTAAATAGCATGTTAGCATCCATTAGCTGGCAGTCATGCCGCGACCAAATATGTCTAATTAGCACATAAGTCAAGAACATCAACAAAACTCACCTTTGTGATTTCGTCGACTTTAGCGTTGGAATCGCATCTGCTTTGAGTGTCGCAGGGTATCCATACATCTCGTCTGTCGTAGCATCGCCGGTAAAATGTGCAGACGAGGGACTTTCGGATCTTTGGACACTGGTGCAACATGAATCCGTCGATTGGTAAGTTTTTTTTTGGCATTAAATGTGGGTGGAGGGAAAGGCTGGATGCAAATATAGCTACAAATGAGGCATAACGATGCAATATGTACATACAGCTAGCCTAAATAAATGGGTTGTACTTGTATAGCGCTTTTCTACCTTCAAGGTACTCAAAGCGCTTTGACACTACTTCCACATTTACCCATTCACACACACATTCACACACTGATGGAGGGAGCTGCCATGCAAGGCGCCAACCAGCACCCATCAGGAGCAAGGGTGAAGTGTCTTGCTCAGGACACAACGGACGTGACAAAGTTGGTACTAGGTGGGATTTGAACCAGGGACCCTCGGGTTGCGCACGGCCACTCTCCCACTGCGCCACGCCGTCCCGTAAATAGCATGTTAGCATCGATTAGCATGCCGTGCTAATCAGACACACCAGAACCAGCGCCGACATCTATTGGACTTCCACAAACACTATTTGTTGAACAGCAACGTAAAATAACCGTAAAATGTACACTTTAAAGACAAACACACACATGTGAGCGGCCGGGTGAATGTAGTTTTCTACCAGGTTTGTTCACGCGCAATGGTCAGTCATGTTATGCAACATTTAGAAGCTCTAATTGAAATGAATGTGTGTCGTTTCCTAACCTTTTTGTTGTTGTTTTGTTCGTAAAGAAAGTTGTTTTAGAAGCATCGATTAGCATGCCGTGCTAATCGATGCACACTCCACGTAAGACAATTTGAATCCGTCCCTGATCGTGTCGTTACACCCTCCGACATCATCGCCACGAGAGCGAATAATAGAAAGGCATTTAATTCGCCAAAATTCACCCATTTAGAGTTCGGAAATCAGTTAAAAAAATATGTGGTCCTTTTTCTGCAACATCAAGGTATATATTGATGCTCACATAGGTCTGGTGATAATGTTCCCCTTTAACAAACGCTTCCTGCTCTTTGAAGTGGCCCCTGCCTCTTTCTCACACATACAATCCCTGACCCCCCCCCCCCCCCCCCCACCCCGACCCGCCCGCCATAAATCCATGTTCTCATCTGCTGGTGCGCCTCTGATGTTCAGGAATGCCCTTGTGGTATTTGGGGCCGAGTGAATTATGGGAACACCTGGAACTGATGAAGGGGAGCGGGACCGGAGTAAGGGAGAGGCATATTTAAACCTATGAAAAGTAACATGCTGACAGGCAACAAGCCTCAAGGATTAGTGAGCGGTGGACTATTTTAAGGCTCCTAATTAGAATCTTAATTTTGGAAAAGAAAACATAGATTACAAGCCTGATGCTGTGATACATGTTTGTCTGCCAAGTAGCAGCATCATATGGAGGAGGGGCTGGGGGGGGGGGGGGGGGTGCAGAGAATACAAGGCTGGTGGAGAGGGAGATTGTTTTTAAAGCCCGGGGTTATAAAAACACAACATGACTGGGGTCAGTGACTGACCCGACTCTTTCAATGCTGCACAGCAAGATCAAACTTGCTTGCCCAAAGTCACCCAACCGCCCGTCCCTGTGGAGATGTTGCATTGCATTGCATTTGTTTGTCACTGAGGGGCAAGAGTGTGTGCATCACACACCCTTGGTTATTGTCCTGGTTATGGTGTACCCTTGTGTTTGAACAGTGTAGTAACAAGGTGAGGGCTTTTGTTGGATTTATCCAGTGCTGAGTGACACATTTGTTTGCGTGTACGTTGGGTTGTACAGTATACCGTAGTACAGGGGTGCCCATTACGTCGATCGCGATCGACTGGTCGATCTCGGAGGGTGTGTCAGTCGATCTCAAGCCAGGCATTAAAAAAATATACATAAAAATGAGCAATCATCAATCATACCAAGACTTCACTTTGGTCAGTTGTTTGACATTCTCGGCACCCGAGGATCTTGTGAGATGACGCTGGCTGCTGCGAGCTCATATTTCAGAAAAAAATCACTAACAGGGCGGACGCAGAGAAACACATTTTATTTCTAGAGACTCCGTACCTACTGTCAAAACTCTAAAGACCGACTGCACAGTTCCTGTCTTCACCATAAAAGACCTGTTTCATCCTGCCTGTGCTAACAAAATAAGAGTCTCAGAAAGCTAGCGTGCACAAGCTAGCAAGCTACGGAGTTTGATGCCAATGTATTTCTCCCCCGCCCTCAGCGACCGCTTTCTCACTTGCTTGCCCACCCGCACTCTCACTGACGTCACTCACCTGCTGCCAGACATTAAAGGGCCACACACATATGCTACTCTCATAACAAAGTGTTTAAAAAGGAGTATGCAAGTTGGACAAATGAGATGCCAAATCCAACCACTTTCATGTGGTATTGGACAGAAAGGAGGACTTTTTTTTTTCCTCCATTTGAAAATGCGGACGTTATCAGCACCACTGTCTAATTCCAATCAATGCAAGTCATCAGAATCAAATACACCAACTTATATTCTTGTCTTCATGAAAGAAAGGAATCTATGTGTGTTAAACATGCTTGTATTATCATTAAACACCATTAACCTGTTAACAAAAATGTCACTTTCATAAATAAATAAATATAAATTATAAATAGGAATGAGGTAGATCTCCTTGACTTGGTCAATATAAAAGTAGCTCACCTGCAGAAAAAGTGTGAGCGCCCCTGACGTAGTTCCACGATATTAGTGAATCTTAGCTGGTACTATACCGCCTCTGAAAAGTACCGGATTGTTACCCACATTTGTGGTATCAACCAAAACTAGTGTAAAGTATAGTGTAAAGCAGAATAAGTGATTATTACATTTTAAGTACATGTGGCTTCTTGACTGCACTTAAATGTACAATATATATAGAATATATTTATACTAGTCATATATTATATACATAATATATGATATATATTATATTATGTATTATTATTATTATTGTCTATTGTGAGCGAACTGTGGTGCTGAATTTCCCCCAGGGATCAATAAAGTACTTTCTATTCTATTCTAAGTTAAAAGAGAAAGTAAGCTGATATGAACAGTAAATGAACAAGTAGATTAATAATTAATTTTCTACCACTTGTCCTTAATAATTTTGACAAAATAACAGAATGAGAAATGACACACTATGTTACTGCATATGTCAGCAGACTAATTAGGAGCCTTTGTTGGCTTACTTAATAATAAAAATCAAGTTGTCTTTGTCATGTCTTTGTGATCATGTTTGTTTAGTTATGTTCTGTTTTGTATTTGACTCCATTGGTTCCTGTCATTGTGTCACACCGTTGTCTATGTTTTTCTGTCTTGTTTTATTTAACATTTTATTTAAATGTTTTATTTTGAAAAGCAATTCCTCTTGTTTCAGATCACGGGCCCTTCCTCTTGTGTCACCAGTCTGACGTCATCCCTGACCCTTGATTGTTTCCACCTGTTTCCCATTACTCTCATGTTCCATTTAAGCTCATGCCTCCCCTTGTTCTGTGCCAGATTGTCTCGAGCTTTCGTGTCGGTCTAGCATCCAAGTCCATGTCCATGTTCATGTTCGTGTCCATGCCTTGCTTCTTCCCACGTCTACTTCCTTGGTACAAAGAATCCCATGCGGTAATTTTGAATTTCACTTTTTCTCCTCCTTAGAGCGACCTTTGTTAATCTAGCCTTCGTTCAACCAAAGTGGAGAGTTTTGATTTTTTCTAAATACCTTTTCTTCCTCAAAGTTTTTGAGTGATTTTTTGTTTATCTTTATTAGAGTAGAAATATTTATAGCCATTTTTGTTCTTCCTCCTGTTAGAGCGTTTTATGTTAAATTTTTCATAGCTATAATAATAGTTTGTCTTTTTTTTAGTATTTTCCTCCTTTTTAGGAGTGATTTTCAGTTTTTCCCTTTTTGGAACATTTTCCGTGGACATTTTTGTTTATTCATTAAATGCGTATTACTCTGGCTCTGGAGGTTTAAGAGTTTTTCAAAATGAAAGCTTTATTAGAACCTCATCTCTGCATCTGAGTCCACTCCTTATTCCAAGCCTGACACATTGTGCACTCTTGTTGGTTTTTGTCACCATGACTACCAATTAGTTTTAATCTGTCATGTCACGCACCTGGTTCATTTGGACTCATGCACCTGTTAATCACTGCACCTATTTAAGCCTGTAGTTGCCAGGCAGTCAGGCTGGCGACATCACCCTCTTCACACTCCTGATTGCTCACTTCTTGCCATAGTTTCAAGCTTTTCACGTCACAATAAGTGTAGTTTTGTTTCATGCCTTTAGTCCGTTTGTTAGTTTTGTTTTCTTAGCCAAGTTTTGAACATCTGTTGAGAGCGCCTTTCGTTTGTTCCTGCATTAAGTTTGTTCCCCGCCTTGTGCGCGCTCTTTGTTTTCAGTTTTTGATAGATTAATCAAAATATGTCATCACCTTCACGTCCTGTCCGGTCCTGTCGCTTTTCACCACGGGAAAAAAAACCTCACCAAAGTCCTCATCATGACAGTCTTGTATGTTCACTATTTTATTGAAGGACAAACTTTCAATAAGAAACATGTTTAATGCACCGTAAGATTTTTTGTTAAAATAAAGTCAGTAATGCAATTTTTTGTGGTCCCCATTATTTAGTAAAGTACCGAAAAGTATCTAATTAATTCTGGTACCAGAATCGGTACTAATATATTGGTATCGACACAATACTACGTGCACATATAGTATGCAATAATATAGTCACAAAACTAAGAAAAAGGTACCTGGAGTTGTTAATATGGAGGAAATGTTTAGGGCTGTCAAAATTAAGATGTTTACACGTGCGATGAATCACAAAATAATTATCGCATTAACCATAAATAAAAGCATGTTAATCACTCAATTAATTTTGACCACCCAACATCAAAAAAGGTTCCGCAGTGACATTGTAACAATAAATTTGCATTTTTGTCAAAATGTTTTTTTTACGTAAATTTGACTTTTTGCAAGGAAGTACAGTAATTTCTTACGATTAATCAAAGTTCCTATGTGATTAATCAGCACAGCACTTCTAATTATACAATTCTCCTTTCCCATCGTATTATCTCATGCAATGTTCAATTAATTAAAAAAAATGATAATAATAATTAAAAGTATCAATGACTGTTACACACACAAAGTGTGGTGAGATTATGTTCTGCATTTGACCCATCACCTTCACCCCCTGGGAGGTGAGGGGAGCAGTGAGCAGCAGCAGTGTCCGCTTCCAGGAATCATTTTGGTAATTTAACCCCCAATTCCAACACTTGATGCTAAGTGCCAAGCAGGGAGGTAATGAGTCCCATTTTTATAGTCTTTGGTATGACTCGGCCGGGGTTTTGAAGTCACGACCTACCAATTTCAGGGCGAGGAACTATTAATATGTTTTATGTTTTGTAAAGTGATCAAGTACAGGCTGTTGATCGATATACACCGGGCAGGCTAAACAAAAGAAAATATTTAGATACACATAAAGGTAAGACCATCAAAGGTTATTTGATGTAGTCGGATGTTAACTAGTGCCGTCAAAAGGTCCCATCCATACATCCATTTTCTACCGCTTGTCCCTTTTGGGATCGTGAGGGGTGCTGGAGCCTATCCCGGCTGCACTCGGGCGGAAGGCGGAGTACACCCTGAACAAGTCGCCACCTCATCACAGGGCCAACACAGATAGACAGACAACATTCACACTCACATTCACACACTAGGGCCAATTTAGTGTTGCCAATCAACTTATCCCCAGGTGCATGTCTTTGAAGGTCCTGTGTTGGAGTCTTTCTGCGTGGAGTCAAATGGTTCATTTTTTTAAAATCCCATTTTATCACACGGCACTACAATACTCTTCATTCAATGACTGTAAATAATGTAAAAAATAATGTAAAAACCCTTTACTTACCACTGTAAAACCGGACTACAATACTTTTCATTCAATGATTGTAAATAATGTAACAATAATGTATAAACAAGAGTATAAAGAAGTCATACCGTTCCATTACCTTTGTTCATACTACTGTCACTACTCAACTGCCAAAGAACTGTCGACCCCCTTCATATTTGTTCCTTCCTATACTGTTACACTATTTGATCTTGCACTGGTACTGTATTTGACTACTGTACTTCTACTTGTACTGATACTTCTTCCATAACTTGTGTGACTCATTGTGCAAATTAATTGTCTTGTAATTAATGTACATCAGAGCTATTCAATTGTTGTATTTTTTTGTATTTAGTGTATTAGTGTATTAGATTCTGCAACTAGGGCTTCACGGTGGCAGAGGGGTTAGTGCGTCTGCCTCACAATACGAAGGTCCTGCAGTCCTGGGTTCAAATCCAGGCTCAGGATATTTCTGTGTGGAGTTTGCATGTTCTCCCCGTGAATGCGTGGGTTCCCTCCGGGTACTCCGGCTTCCTCCCACTTCCAAAGACATGCACCTGGGGATAGGTTGATTGGCAACACTAAATTGGCCCTAGTGTGTGAATGTGAGTGTGAATGTTGTCTGTCTATCTGTGTTGGCCCTGTGATGAGGTGGCGACTTGTCCAGGGTGTACCCCGCCTTCCGCCCGATTGTAGCTGAGATAGGCGCCAGCACCCCCCGCGACCCCGAAAAGGAATAAGCGGTAGAAAATGGATGGATAGATTCTGCAACTAGTGTTTGGAACCCACAGTACGCAATATCTGAAGAACATGGAAAAAAGCATTTCACTGTGGTGTAGTCTGCATGTGACAAATTAAACTTGAACCTTGAACGTTTGGAGAGATCCCGATTAATCACAAGTTTGCATGGCCAATTTAGAAAGTACATTTCCCTAAAAATACTTTAATATTTGGACACAAATTCAATTTCATTGTCAGAACACACAGTTTTATCAAAAGTTCAGTCAGGGTGTATGTCAATCAATCAATGTTTATTTATATAGCCCTAAATCACAAGTGTCTCAAAGGGCTGCACAAGCCACAACGACATCCTCGGTTCAGATCCCACATAAGGGCAAGGAAAAACTCACAACCCAGTGGGATGTCAATGTGAATGACTATGAGAAACCTTAGAGAGGCCCGCAGATGTGGGTGACCCCCCCACCCCCAAGGGATACCGGATGCAATGGACGTCGAGTGGGTCCAGCACATGGGTGTCAAACTCTGGCCCGCCGTGTATTTTCATTTGGCCCTTGAGGCAATATCAAATTAACATTAGAGCTGGCCCGCCGGTATTATACAGCGGCGGTGTCACTGTAACACCGCATTCACTAATACTCATACTTGCTAACCCCCACGCCCCCGATTTTCCAAGGAGACTCCCAAATTTCAGTGCCCCTCACGAAAATCACAGGGGGCAACCATTCTCCCAAATTTCTCCCGATTCCCACCTGAACAACAATATTGGGGGCGTGCCTTAAAGGCACTGTCTCAAGCGTCCTCTAAAACCTTTCGTCACGTCCGCTTTTCCTACGTAGAAACAGCGTGCCGGCCTAGTCACATGATTTATGTGGCTTTTACACACACACACACACACACACGCTAATGCAATGCAAGCTTGGTCAACAGCCAGACAGGTCACACTGAGGGTGGCAGTATAAACAACTTTAAGTCTGTTCCAAATATGCGCCACACTGTGAACCAACACTAAACGAGAATGACAAGCAAATTTCGGGAGAACATCCGCACTGTAACACAACATAAACACAACAGAACAGATACACAGAACCCCTTGCAGCACTACCTCTTCCTGGACGTAACAATATAAAAATGTATTATTAGCCTGTGGGAAAAGTTTATTTTGATATTTACCTGAGAAAACTGCAAATAGAAAAGAGGCATTCAATTTCTGTTTAAATTTGATTTGATATGCCATTGCTATTTTTAAATTATTAGTATTATTTGAAACTCGATTTTGCATGTCACTATAAAGTTATATAAGTCTCGCTTGTTCAATATTCAATGCAAAACTTGTTTGGGTCCTTATTAAAAGGTTAATTTGTTCAACCTTGGCCCGCGGCTTTGTTCAGTTTAAAATTTTGGCCCGCTCTGTATTTGAGTTTGACACCCCTGGTCTAGCATAATAGTGTGAAAGTCCTGTCCATAGTGGATATCAATCAATCAATCAATCAATGTTTATTTATATAGCCCCAAATCACAAATGTCTCAAAGGACCGCACAAATCATTACGACTACAACATCCTCGGAAGAACCCACATAAGGGCAAGGAAAACTCACACCCAGTGGGCAGGGAGAATCCACATCCAGTGGGACGCCAGTGACATTGCTGACTATGAGAAACCTTGGAGAGGACCTCAGATGTGGGCAACCCCCCCCCCCCTCTAGGGGACCGAAAGCAATGGATGTCGAGCGGGTCTAACATGATACTGTGAAAGTTCAATCCATAGTGGCTCCAACACAGCCGCGAGAGTTTAGTTCAAGCGGATCCAAGACAGCAGCGAGAGTCCCGTCCACAGGAGACCATCTCAAGCGGAGGCGGATCAGCAGCGTAGAGATGTCCCCAACCGATACAGGCGAGCGGTCCATCCTGGGTCCCGACGAGCGGTCCATCCTGGGTCTCGAATCTGGACAGCCAGTACTTCATCCATGGTCATCGGACCGGACCCCCTCCACAAGGGAGGGGGGGACATAGGAAAAAGAAAAGAAGCGGCAGATCAACTGGTCTAAAAAGGAGGTCTATTTAAAGGCTAGAGTATACAGATGAGTTTTAAGGTGAGACTTAAATGCTTCTACTGAGGTAGCATCTCGAACTGTTACCGGGAGGGCATTCCAGAGTACTGGAGCCCGAACGGAAAACTCTCTATAGCCCGCAGACTTTTTTTGGGCTCTAGGAATCACTAATAAGCCGGAGTCTTTTGAACGCAGATTTCTTGCCGGGACATATGGTACAATACAATCGGCAAGATAGGCTGGAGCTAGACCGTGTAGTATTTTATACGTAAGTAGTAAAACCTTAAAGTCACATCTTAAGTGCACAGGAAGCCAGTGCAGGTGAGCCAGTACAGGCGTAATATGATCAAACTTTCTGGTTCTTGTCAAAAGTCTAGCAGCCGCATTTTGTACCAACTGTAATCTTTTAATGCTAGACATGGGGAGACCCGAAAATAATACGTTACAGTAATCGAGACGAGACGTAACAAACGCATGGATAATGATCTCGGCGTCTTTAGTGGACAAAATGGAGCGAATTTTAGCGATATTACGGAGATGAAAGAAGGCCGTTTTAGTAACCATATTACATACCATAATAATGAGAGTCCAGTCCATAGTGGGGCCAGCAGGAGACCAACTCGAGTGGAGACAGGTCAGCAGCGCAGAGATGTCCCCAACCGATGCAGAGGCGAGCGGTCCACCCCTGGGTCCCAACTCTGGACAGCCAGCATTTCATCCATGGCCACCGGACCTGTGCCCCCCCCCCTTCCACATTTTGAAGTGAAATTTCCCAGTGGGCATCTCCTGGCTCATCTTTTCACTGATGTATGCATGAAACTAATCACTGGACATAAAACAACCTGTCCCACGTCTCAGGTAATCACCCGCAGCATCCGGAGCATGTACGATTAAAATAAATTGTGTGATTAATCTCCGTATATGCATGAGTAATGCAATATTTTTTTGTGTAAGTAATCAGATGAGTTGACTTGTTATTTTTGGCAGCTCTTCAAAAAACTCATCATTTAGTCATGCAAAAGATGTTACTGAGGGAGGGACATATTACATTATGTTAAAAAGTGCAGATTCATTCATTTACTTTTAATGTTCAACTGTCCGGGGCATCAATGGAACTTTCTCCCCCACCGCAATCATAATGGCACTAGTCGTCCATGAACTGTCCATTTTAATATACTTTTGTGACATTGTAGTTTATATCAATATATCATTGCTAAAACAACACATATAATCATTCATAACCCTTTTTCATTGATGCCAACTGTCACTTTTCACATATGGAGGAAATTTTGGACCACACTCTATATTTCATTAAAGGGGAACATTAGCACAATTTCAAAAGGGTTAAAAACAATAAAAATCAGTTCCCAGTGGCTTGTTGTATTTTTAGAAGTTTTTTTCAAAATTTTACCGGTCCCGGAATATCCCTAAAAAAAGTTTTAAAGTGCTTGTTTTTCCCTATTTGCAATGCGACTATCCATTTCCCTGTGACGTCATACACTGCTGCCGGAATGTAAACAAACAATGGCAGATACCACAGCAAGATATAGCAACATTAGCTCGGATTCAGACTCGGATTTCAGCGGCTTAAGCGATTCAACTGATTACGCATGTATTGAAACGGATGGTTTGAGTATGGAAGTATTAAAGAATAAACTGAAGCTATTGAGCGAATAGCTATTGACGCTATTCATAGCCATAGCATGGCCGAATAGCTGCGTTAGCATCGCGGGTAAAATGTGCGGACCAAACGATCAGGACTTTCGCATCTTGTGACACTGGAGCAACTTAAATCCTTCGATTGGTAAGTGTTTTTTTCGCACTAAATGTGGGTGGAAGGAAATGTAATATAGTTGCAAATGCATCTGCAGGTTATCCATACATCTCTGTGCCATGTCTGCTTTAGCACTGCCGGTAAATAGCATGTTAGCATCGATTAGCGTAGCATGTTAGCATCGATTAGCTAGCAGTCAACATCAACAAAACTCACCTTTGTGATTTCGTTGACTTTATCGTTGCAAATGCATCTGCAGTTTATCCATACATCTTTGTGCCATGTCTGCTTTAGCACCGCCGGTAAATAGCATGTTAGCACCAAATATGTCTGGCGCATAAGTCAACATCAACAAAACTCACCTTTGTGATTTCGTTGACTTTATCGTTGCAAATGCATCTGCAGATTATCCATACATCTCTGTGCCATGTCTGTCATCGCCGGTAAAATGTGGAGACACTTTGGTACATTCAATGGGGGTCTGGCGGCAGACACTTTCGCATCTTCGGGCCTGTGGTGCAACTTGAATCCCTCCCTGTTAGTGTTGTTACACACTCCGACAACACACCGACGAGGCATGATGTCTCCAAGGTTCCAAAAAATAGTCGAAAAAACGGAAAATAACAGAGCTGAGACCCGGTGTTTGTAATGTGTTGAAAATGAAAATGGCGGCTGTATTACCTCGGAGACGTCACGTTCTGACGTCATCGCCAAAAGAGCGATAAACAGAAAGGCGTTTAATTCGCCAAAATTCACCCATTTAGAGTTCGGACATCGGTTAAAAAAAATATGGTCTTTTTTCTGCACCATCAAGGTATATATTGACGCTTACATGGGTCTGGTGATAATGTTCCCCTTTAAACAGGGCCCAACTGTTTCAAATATGAAACAAGCAAGAGTGGCAAAGAAAAAAAGCCCATTTTAAATAAAAAAATAAAAAAATCCCTTGCAAAGAAGCAGTACTCAGGGATATGATCTAACCATTTCCCCCTTCCTTGTTTCCATCTTCTTTAGTTTAAATAAGTGCCACTGTTATTTTGCAGGGAAAGATTCCTTGTTTATTTTGGAAGGCTGTGCACTGAAGTCACTGTTTATGCAAAATTATGATTCCCATTTATATATTTCTTCCACTAATTATTTTCCCTCACTTTGTTATTGTTCATTTTTTTTAGCCACAGCAAGTTGAATTGTATTCGCCATTCATGCTCAACTGTAATTATTTTTTGCCTGTGTTCCTTCTCCTTGCCTTGGTTTTTTTTTAAATACTCCTTTTATACTTGTTTCCAAGATACCAGCAGAGCGTTCACATGACAGCTGCTTTTCTGCAGATTACGTCTAAGTGTAGTGGAAGAAAGAAAATTCCATTAGGACAATTTGCAGCACTTAACTGATTTTTGGAGCAAAACAAAGTGACAAAACGCATTAAAAAAAGGATTTTTGATTCATACTTGATGGTTAAAACAATCATAGCTGTACAAATTACATATATCATAATTTCCTGGCTTTAGAGTGCACCTAAATGTAGGAGGCACTCACCTAATTTTTGGACAATCTATTTTTTTTACATATATTTGCTGCACACATCTATCTATTTGTGTTGACCCTGCGATGAGGTGGCGACTTGTTCAGGCTGTACCCCGCCTTCCGCCCGATTGTAGCTGAGATAGGCACCAGCATCCCCCGCGACCCCAAAAGGGAATAAGCGGTAGAAAAAAATGGATGGATGGATGGACCTGTAACTAATCTCTAAATGGAATCATGTGCATCATTTATTTATATGAACCAATGCAAAATACCCCCCCTAGTCATGGTGAAGGGGAAACAATTACAATCCAACTAACACAAAATTTCAACAGACATTGTCACACAGATCACAACCTGCTCACGGAACTTGGTGGACATTGTAATGGATTTAGATGGGTGTAATTTAGATTTCTTTTTATGGTGCATGGAAGGTTTTTTTTTTTTTTAAAGCATGTTGAAAAAATGCAAAACACTCTGTCCATACTGTTAGGCGCATATCAGCTGTTTGATATTTCTGATTGATGACAAAACTTTAAGGAGGTTGTCACAGAAATAAACAAGGAACAAGGTAGAAATTAAAACATTCACATACTCTTATTATCTAATTATATTGATTAGCAATTATTAATATGTACACACACACACATACATATATATATATATATATATATATATACTTTTTTTTTTGCACACTCTTGGCATTCTCTCGATGAGCTTCAAGAGGTAGTCACCTGAAATAGTTTTCACTTCACAGATGTGCTTGAAGCTCATCGAGAGAATGCCAAGAGTGTGCAAAGCAGTAATCAGAGCAAAGGGTGGCTATTTTAAAGAAACTAGAAGACAAAACATATTTACCTTTTTTTGTTAAGTACATAACTCCACATGTGTTCAGTCATAGTTTTGATGCCTTCAGTGACATTCTACAATGTAAATACTCATGAAAATAAAGAAAACCCATTGAATGAGAAGGCGTGTCCAAACTTTTGGCCTGTATTCTATATATATAGCCTATACATGTGTACATATTAATAATTGATCATTAATATTTACATTCAGTCGGCTTTCGGCCATCGACCAAGTTTACTTAGCCCAATATGGCCCCCAAGTCAAAAAGTTTGGGCACCCTTGGCGTAGATGATTGCATGTATGTGAAAGTATTACCACGCAAAAACACACCAACAAAAAAATATGTGCCGCTCTAGTCATTGTTGATTTAGGTTGCATAATAGAGTAACAGGGAAAAAAGGGGAGTTATTTGCTTTCATAAAAACGTATCATAATGATATTATGATATGATCAATGGGTCAAAAAAGTATTTGATACATTTTTTATTATATACTTTTTGGCCCCATTTGCTTTTAACAAAATAAATCAAGTATTGTGAGTGCATCTTAACGTTCTGTATTTGTATCCAAGCAGCAAAAGCTATCCTCCATGAAAACATACTTTGTATGATCACATTCATTTTGTCTTAAAGTCCAGTTTAGAGAAGTATTTCATCTTGGATACAGTATATAATCCTCCATATTGGCAGACACATTCTTTTAATTCAATTTCATTCCAAGAAATTAAACATTATTTTTTGCATCTGACAGAAAACGCCCACAAACGCTGGCTTACTCTAATAAAAATGCCATGTTTGTTATAAATATAGTTAAAAAAAAAAGACTGGCTTCTGCTGGAGAGACCTTTGTCTGCTAACTTGAGCGCCCCCACTTCTCCCAGTGTGGCGAGTCAGAGTACTGCTGAGGCATTGAACTGCAAGTTGACAATATATCACCCCCTACCTTGAGGCAAAGGTACTTGCTGCCTCATGGCCTGTCTTTTCCCCGTGGCAACAAGCATGCGCCCCCTCACACACACACGCCCAATACACACTGTGTGTGGCCGTGGAGGCACCACCTGTGTCTGCCTCACTTCTTGTATGCTGCGTTCTTTTGATCAGGAAACACGGAATTTCCGCGATTTTGACCATGAAAATTACCAAAATATACAGGAAGCACACATAAATCACACAGAAAGCATAAACCAAAAGAGAAATGTTAAAAATTATTTTACTTTATTACTTCATTTTGGAACATCTCATGGTTAAGCCACCTGATGCCTCCCCTGACAGCACGTCACTGATATATATATATATATATATATATATATATATATATATATATATATATATATATATATGTATATATATATGTAAAATAAATACTTGCATTTCAGTGTTCATTTATTTACACATATACACACACATAACACTCATCTATTCATTGTTGAGTTAAGGGTTGAATTTTCCATCTTTGTTCTATTCTCTGTCACTTTTTTTCTAACCATATGCATGTACAGTAGATGGCAGTATTGTCCTGTTTAAGAGTGTCACAACATTGCTGTTTACGTCAGCCAAACTGCTTTACGGTAGACAATAACGTGACTGCTGTTGTTGTGTGTTGTTACTGCCTAACAATAAACCCACATAAGAAACCAAGAACTCGCCCTCGATCATTCTACAGTTATAACGTCATTGGGCAGGCATTCTCTTTATATTGTGGCAAAGCGGACGTGAAAACAGGCTGTCCTCACTCAGGTCCGCATGGAGCTGGAGGGGGCGTGGCCTCCAGCTCCACCTGAATTTCGGGAGATTTTCGGAAGAAAATTTGTCCCGGGAGGATTTCGGGAGAGGCGCTGAATTTTGGTAGTCTCCTGGAAAATCCGGGAGGGTTGGCAAGTATGGTTGATGTACTACAGTCACACTGAAAACAAAGTGAAGCTTCACTCAAGCTGTTCCCCCAAACATACAATTAAGAATTTGTAATTAAAATACAAGTAAAAGGTCTATGCCAACTACTGATTACTTAATTAATAGACTGGCTGAGAGCTGCATCCCAACGATTCATATGCTAAAAGGCATTCAATACTAACAACATTCATTTGAAATGTCTGGAATGAAGCCATGCAGATGACAAGCTCCTCGTTATTAAATGAAAAGTGAAGTGTTCATCAGAATCCTTCAAGTAAACACTGCACTTTGGAAGCATTGTTTATCCCGCCCCTTTTATAAAAAAAAAAAAGAAAAATCTCTGTCAGCATGTGGAGTTTTTCAATCCCCATTGGGTGGCCATTCATTTTGCTATCAAGCATGACATATATTTCAAACCCCAGGTGTTCAATAAAACTCACTCTTATCCGTTTTCAAAGACAAATGGCACCATGTGAGGTGTTTCGAATTGAAAGAATGAAACAAATGACGGCAGACGACATGATTACAAAAGCACATCGGGGAACCGTAGAATAAAATTGTGCTTTCCAAAAAAAACTTTGGCAGTTGTCTTTGGAACTAGGCCAGATGATAAGTCCCAGTCAATTCATGTTGACCCGATGTAAATATTTACTCAGGAATAACAGATGTGACCATAAATAATGGAAAAAATGACTTAAAAAAAGGAACCAGGAAGGGATTTATATTTATTTTTGAGTTAAAACTTCAACAGGCTGAGTTTGCAGTGACAGTTTTGAAGCTTGCATGGTTCAGTTCAGTTCAGTTTCAGTTTCAGTTTATTTCGAACATGCATATGATACAATGTAACTCATCCAGTTGTTTCATTACAGCACGTCCAAAAAGGAGTAGGAAGAAGCTGAGCTTAATTAATCCTACCCCTTTTCATACCATAGCATTTATTGATTGATTGATTGTAACATTTATTAGTAGATTGCACAGTTCAGTACATATTCCGTACAATTGACTACTAAATGGTAACACCCGAACACGTTAATCAATTCATGGTAGCAATTTTATCCTATACCCTTGTACTCTGTAACATAACAGTTAACAAATAAATAATAACATAAATAATATTTGGTGACCGCAGGATTAGGTCTCTGCTTTTTGCAAATGATGTAGTCCTGATGGCTTCATCTGACCGGGATCTTCAGCTCTCACTGGATCGGTTTGCAGCCGAGTGTGAAGCGACCGGAATGAGAATCAGCACCTCCAAGTCCGAGTCCATGGTTCTCGCCCGGAAAAGGGTGGAGTGCCATCTCCGGGTTGGGGAGGAGACCCTGCCCCAAGTGGAGGAGTTCAAGTACCTAGGAGTCTTGTTCACGAGTGGGGGAAGAGTGGATCGTGAGATCGACAGGCGGATCGGTGCGGCGTCTTCAGTAATGCGGACGTTGTACCGATCCGTTGTGGTGAAGATGGAGCTGAGCCGGAAGGCAAAGCTCTCAATATACCGGTCGATCTACGTTCCCATCCTCACCTATGGTCATGAGCTTTGGGTCATGACCGATAGGATGAATTGTAAAACAGTGCAAAATATTGCTCATTTGTCGTGGTCTTTCTTGAACTATTTGGAAAAAAAGATATGAAAATAACTAAAAACTTGTTGAAAAATGAACAAGTGATTCAATCATAAATAAATATTGAGACACTGCCCCAAGTGGAGGAGTTCAAGTACCTAGGAGTCTTGTTCACAAGTGAGGGAAGAGTGGCTCGTGAGATCGACAGGCGGATCGGTGCGGCGTCTTCAGTAATGCGGACGTTGTACCGATCCGTTGTGGTGAAGATGGAGCTGAGCCGGAAGGCAAAGCTCTCAATATACCGGTCGATCTACGTTCCCATCCTCACCTATGGTCATGAGCTTTGGGTCATGACCGATAGGATGAATTGTAAAACAGTGCAAAATATTGCTCATTTGTCGTGGTCTTTCTTGAACTATTTGGAAAAAAAGATATGAAAATAACTAAAAACTTGTTGAAAAATTAACAAGTGATTCAATCATAAATAAATATTGAGACACTGCCCCAAGTGGAGGAGTTCAAGTACCTAGGAGTCTTGTTCACAAGTGAGGGAAGAGTGGATCGTGAGATCGACAGGCGGATCTGTGCGGCGTCTTCAGTAATGCAGACGTTGTACCGATCCGTTGTGGTGAAGAAGGAGCTGAGCCGGAAGGTAAGGCTCTCAATTTACCGGTCGATCTACGTTCCCATCCTCACCTATGGTCATGAGCTTTGGGTCATGACCGAAAGGATAAGATCACGGGTACGAGCGGCCGAAATGAGTTTCCTCCACTGGGTGGCGGGGCTCTCCCTTAGAGATAGGGTGAGAAGCTCTGCCATCCGGGAGGAACTCAAAGTAAAGCCGCTGCTCCTCCACATCGAGAGGAGCCAGATGAGGTGGTTCGGGCATCTGGTCAGGGTGCCACCCGAACGCCTCCCTAGGGAGGTGTTTAGGGCACGTCCAACCGGTAGGAGGCCACGGGGAAGACCCAGGACACGTTGGGAAGACTATGTCTCTCGGCCGGCCTGGGAACGCCTCGGGATCCCCCGGGAAGAGCTAGACGAAGTGGCTGGGGAAAGGGAAGTCTGGGTTTCCCTGCTTAGGCTGTTGCCCCCGCGACCCGACCTCGGATAAGCGGAAGAAGATGGATGGATGGATGGATGGATAAATAATATACCGTAGTAAGTAAACGCATTAGATACATAAATAATATTTTTCTCAATAAAACAAATACAAAAATGGTGATTCACCCCTGTTACTTGTAGACCTGCTGCTAAAATTAGTCGTCTTTTCCGGGTGTGTTTATTGATATCGGATATTGGTCTGAAGGTCTCAAATTCCAAGCGGCTTATTTAGACTTAGTTAGGAAGAAGGCAAGATTCTTTTATAAACATCTCTGCCATGCCTCCGTGGTTTGATTTCACATTTTCGGGACTTTTGGGGATCTCCATCCATCCATCCATCCATTTTCTACCGCTTATTCCCTTTGGAGTCACAGGGGGCGCTTCTGCCTATCTCAGCTACAATCGGGCGGAAGGCGGGGTACACCCTGGACAAGTCGCCAGCTCATTTTGGGGATCTCAAATACACAAAAACAGGTGCCAACAGGTGATGCATAGCGGATATACGTTGACGTATATTTTAGTCTGCAGTCACTTTTGTAATCCGTTTTTTTTATTTGTCTGCAAGATGTTTGATTCTGGAGGCGTTTCCAGATGGCAAATGAAGCCACGCACCGCCCCTCTCAAAAAGTATTAATAATTTATCTTCTAAAAATACACCGTACATTGTTCAAATATATAAGTTCCTTTTTTTTCCCGAACATAAACATTATATAGATTCAACCAGCCACAGCATTAGGTAATACTAATGGATTAGATTTATATCGTGCTTTTCTATTATTAGATACTCAAAGCGCTCACAGAGAAGTGGGAACCCATCATTCATTCACACCTGTGGTGGTAAGCTACATTTGTAGCCACAGCTGCCCTGGGGTGGACTGGCGGAAGTGAGGCTGCCAGTTTGCGCCAACGGACCTTCTGACCACCACCAATCATTCATTCATCATTCATTGCGCCATCTATTTCTTGAATCTCCGGCTCTTAGCTTTGTATGGACTCCTTGATCGTTTACAAACTGAGTTCGGAGAGGAAGTGACACCAGAAAGACCACGCCCCACACAGGAAGTGACCTCAGAAAGTAAGCTTCAAAATAAAGTGGTTTCGTAACTCGGAGCTAAACACTGGAAATATGAAGGCAGGTCATCCAGACATGCTTGTGTTTCTTCTTCCGTCTGTACAGATGCTTGAGGAAATCACACATGACTACCTTAAGAGAAAGTGATTGCAGCTATTTGGGATACCACACTTCTCAGACGGCAAGATAACTTTCCAATGTCCAGGTCAGCTGGGATTCTATTTACCGAAAAACTTTGTCCATTTGTCGATGGAGAGCCAACTAGAATGCGGGCTCCTGTGGATGCGATTAAAAAGGTACACACCTGGATGACACGCCTCCATCTTTCAAGTGGTTTACGCCGAGTTACCGAACGGGTTGTTATGAAGCTGGCTAGAGACAGCGTTATTTCTGATGTCATTTCCTGTGTGGGGCGCGGTCTTTCAGGCGTCACTTCCTCTTTGATCTCAGTTTGTAAACAAACAATGAGTCTATACAAAGCATTTAAGTCCCATCTTAAAACTCATTTGTATACTCTAGCCTTTACGTAACCCCCCTTTTTGGACCAGTTGATCTGCCGTTTCTTCTCTTTTTTACTCGTCCCCCATCTCCCTTGTGTATGGGGGGGGGGGGCAGAGGTCTGGTGGCCATGGATGAAGTGCTGGCTATCCAGAGTCGGGATCCGGGGTGGACCGCTTGCCTGTGCATCGGTTGGGGACATCTCTGCGCTGCCGCCCCGTCTCTGCTTGGGATGGTTTCCTGCTGGCTCCACTATGGACGGGACTCTCTCGGGTGGGGGGTTCACCCACATCTGCGGTCCTCTCCAAGGTTTCTCATAGTCATTCACATTGACATCTCACAGGGTTGTGAGTTTTTCCTTGCCCTTATGTGGGATCTGAACCGATGATGTTGTTGTGGCTTGTGCAGCCCTTTGAGACACTTGTGATTTAGGGCTATATAAATAAACATTGATTGATTGATTGATTGAAGCTAAGAGCCGGAGATTCAAGAAATACACGACGCACTTACCCAAGTAAAAAATTATCCAAGGAAGGGACCCTTAAACGACGGTTTAGTGTGGCTGAAACAATGCTTAGGTTAAATAATTATTTGTACAAGGGGTTATCCGGCTTAGTGTAGTAGACATAGCTTGAGAGGTAATCATTGAAGGGGTGGTATAGTTCGGTTGGTAGAGTGGCCGTGCCAGCAACTTGAGGGTTCCAGGTTCGATCCCAGCTTCCACCATCCTAGTCACTGCCGTTGTGTCTGTGGGCAAGACACTTTACCCACCTGCTCCAGGTGCCACCCACACTGCTTTAAATGTAACTTAAATATTAAATATTTAAAAGTGCAGTCAGGGGCGGATGGAAAGAAAAAATATGTATATATATTGTTATATGTATCCAGGGATTATACTATAAAGTCATTTTCCATTTAACTTCACCAGTTTTAAATGATTTTTTATTCAAAATCGCTTAATTTTCACATTTGCCGTTCAAATACTGAGAATTACTTGCGGTGAGTCACAGCCAGCTGAGCCTCGTCGTCACCATGGATTGCGCAATGACTCGGCTAACTGCTGGCTAGAGGGCGCCAGTGATCCCAGAGATCATTCTTGCACTACTCGGCTAGGCCGAAGCCGATATGTTTTAAAGTTGTCTTTTGCCTGCATATCGTAAAAACAACCATCCAACATTTTACAACTAATTGTAAACTTATAGGTACCGACCATCAGGGCCGAGTTGCGACCAAAGAGTGTGTCGATGTTGAGATATTAAACCGAGTTGGTAAGTGAATTGTTTTGCTAATAGTAGTTACTAGCCGTACCCATGTATTTTCTATGGGCGGTTAGCATCGGGTTTTAATCCCGTTTCCTCCAATGTTTCTGATCCGATTGAATTTATATTTATGTCGAGTCTTTATTTTGGGTACTTAAATATGGTGACTGAGTATTGTGGCGTTTTAAGGCCATCTGCATTTTTTATGCTACAGTAAAGACAATGAATGAACACGGCTGCTGGAGCATAGTGACAACAATGTGTACTGTCGTGTTTGTTATTTTCTACATCCATCCATCCATTTTTCTACCGCTTATTCCCTTTTGGGGTCGCGGGGGGCGCTGGCGCCTATCTCAGCTACAATCGTGCGGAAGGCGGCGTACACCCTGGACAAGTCGCCACCTCATCGCAGGTGATTATATAATATTGTTAATGTTAGCAGTATTATCGCTAATAATGATAATACGTATAATTTATTTAACTATACTAGCTAAAGTACCTGCTACATTAAGTTAAAGTACCAATGATTGTCACACACACACTAGGTGTGGTGAAATTTGTCCTCTGCATTTGACCCATCCCCTTGTTCAACCCCTGGGAGGTGAGGGGAGCAGTGAGCAGCAGCGGCCGGGAATCATTTTTGGTGATTCAACCCCCAATTCCAACCCTTGATGCTGAGTGCCAAGCAGGGAAAAATACTGGTATGAGCTTTTAAACATAACCCGTTAACTGCTGCCAATCAAATGGTGAATAAGATACTCTATAGGGTTCATATGTTCATAAATCTGACTGTGATGAAATCAGTGCCTCACCAGCCATGAACCTCACCGCACGTCATTCGGTTTCACTATGTAACAGTGTTTTGAGTCACTAGAGAAAAGCGCTATATAAATATGATTCACTTCAAGGCGTTGGTGGGAAACGCACTGCCCGCCACTGCACTGATTCATAAATCATCAGCCAGATTTGTATAAAATACCCTGAACTGAAATGCAGTGACAACACAAACCCCACACTTATATTCCTTTTCCAACAAAAGCTTAGGAACTTAATGTTTCTGGAACCTTTAGTTCCTAGAATAATGTAACATAAAATTCAGCATTTTAACTCCGTTCCTTTATGTGCACCTTTATTCAAATCCGAAACAAATTATAATGGGTTGGTCTGTCCTTGCTACCTTGCTTTTTGTGTAATCTTTTTAAGTGTATAGCCCTTATTATTTATTGTTGTGACGTTGTGGCCCTCATTTTATATATTAACTAAGCAAACCTGTTCCATCAGATAATATGGATGTCACAAACCAGAAGAATAACGATGAAAGTGATCTGCTGAAATATAGAGCGTGTGAAAGATTTGGATTCAGCAACCGGGATGTTATTCATTGGTCTGTGGACTCGCTTTGAAGTCTTGACTTCGGTATTTTGGCTGTCACCACTTTGCTTTATTTGGTGCCAGAAGTGGTGGCGAGGAGCGAGAGTTGGCTCTGCCTAAGAATCCAAGGGCACGAAACAAAGTTGTTGTTCAGACAACACCCAGTACTTTGTCATGCATGCGACTTCAAACAGGACTGTCATTTGACGAGGCACGTAAGGTAATGAATCACATGGGAACTCCAGTGATGTTTCTCGCCAACGTGGTGACCTTTTTTTGAAACAAAGCGTCTCTGTTGTTTACCCTTCCAGACTAGAAGGCGACATTCACTTCGGTTTAAAGGGGAACAATATCACAATTTCAGAATGGTTAAAACCAAAAAAAAAATCAGTTCCCAGTGGCTTATTTTATTTTTTTTATTTTTTTTCAAAATTTTACCTATCATGGAATATCCCGAAAAAAGGCTTTAAAGTGCCTGATTTTCACTATCTGTAAATCCAGCCGTCCGTTTTCCTATGACGTCACTGCGTGACGCCAATACAAACAAACATGGCAGATAGAACTGAAGGATATAGCGACATTAGCTCGGATTCAGACTCGGATTTCAGCGGCTTAAGCGATTCAACAGATTACGCATGTATTGAAACGGGTGGTTGGAGTGTGGAGGCAGATAGCGAAAACGAAATTGAAGAAGAAACTGAAGCTATTGAGCCATATCACGACGGACAAAGCCAACGCGGACAAATTCGGCGATGGCCTTCTAACCAACGATTGCATCTTTTGACCACTGGTGCAACTTAAATCCGTCGATTGGTAAGTGTTTGTTTGGCATTAAATGTGAGTGGAGGGAAAGGCTGGATGCAAATATAGCTACAAATGTACATACAGTTAGCCTAAATAGCATGTTAGCATCGATTAGCTGGCAGTCATGCCGTGACCAAATATGTCTGATTAGCATAGGGGTCGGGAACCTCTTTGGTTGAGAGAGCCATGAAAGCCAAATATTTCAAAATGTATTTCCGTGAGAGCCGTATAATATTTTGTAAACACAACTAAATGCGTGCATTTTTAAGTAAGACCTGTCATTTCTTTGTGATCATGTTCTGTTTATTTATGTTCTGTTTTGTTTTTGACTCCATTAGTTCCTGTTTTTGTGCACCCTGGTTTGTTTTTGTTTCCATGACTACCAATCAGTTCACCTGTTTTCACGACTCACACACCTGATTCAATTGAACTCATGTACCTGTTGTCAATCACCACGTCATTATTTAAGCCTGCAGTTGCCAGTCAGTCAGCCTGGCGACATCACCTTCTACTCATCCTCTATCACCTCCTACACACCTATGTTATCCATGCCGATGATCCAAGCTCTTTCTCCGTCCAAGTAAGTTTTTCATGCCATAGTTTGTAAGTTTTATTTTATGTTCATAGTTCTCCCATTGTGCGAGTTTTAGTATTCATAGCCAAGTTTTTAACCTCCACTGAGAGCGCCTTTTGTTTATACCCTTTGTTTTTGTAATATTTTTGAGTTAAGATTAAAGATGTCATTACCTTCACGCCATGTCCGTTCCAATCGCTTTGCACCACGGGAAAACAAACCACACCATAGTCCAGGTCTAGACAAGACCAACATTTTTAGAGTATAATAAGTCTCTTATTCTTTTTAAGAACATTGCTATTTTAAATTCAACCAATAATAAATATATTAGTTCTTACCATTAATGCGACATCTTGGACAGGTGCGATAGAAAACGGATGGTTGGATTAAAATGCATGAGAATGTTTTATAATTTGAGTGTTATTTTTAACACTGTGATTACCATCGTAATTATTAATTACTTATCGTGTTAAGCAATGTCAGCTAAGATTTATCTGAGAGCCAGATGTAGTCATCAAAAGAGCCACATCTGGCTCTAGAGCCATAGGTTACCTACCCCTGGATTAGCACATAAGTCAATAACATAAAAAAAAACTCACCTTTGTGATTTCGTTTACTTTATTGTTGGAAATGCATCTGCTTTGAGTGTCGCAGGATATCCACACATCTCTGTCGTAGCATCGCTATCGTCTGTAAAATGTGCAGAACAAACGAGAGACTTTCGCATCTTTTGACACTGGTGCAACTTGAATCCGTCGATTGGTATGTGTTTGTTTGGCATTAAATATGGGTGGAGGGAAAGGCTGGATGCAAATATAGCTACAAATGAGGCATAATGATGCAATATGTACATAGAACTAGCCTAAATAGCATGTTAGCATCACTCCACGTGAGTCAAATTGAATCCATCCCTGATCGTGTTGTTACACCCTCCGACAACACACCGGCGAGGCATGATGTCTCCAACGTACGGAAAACAGTCGAAAAAACGGAAAATAACAGAGATGATTTGACTTCGTGTGTGTAATGTGTTTGAGAAAATGGCGGACTGCTTCCCGTTGT
>NC_084622.1:44278606-44336106 GCF_033978795.1 Nerophis ophidion
AATAAATTAAAAAAAAAAGATAGAGATGACAGATGTATATATGTATATGTATATGTATCCACACAGATGCATATCTGCATGCATATGAATACATATACACACATACATAAAACATTATTTCCTCCCGGATGGCAGAGCTTCTCACCCTATCTCTAAGGGAGAGCCCCGCCACACGGCGGAGGAAACTCATTTGGGCCGCTTGTACCCGTGATCTTATCCTTTCGGTCATGACCCAAAGCTCATGACCATAGGTGAGGATGGGAACGTAGATCGACCGGTAAATTGAGAGCTTTGCCTTCCGGCTCAGCTCCTTCTTCACCACAACGGATCGGTACAACGTCCGCATTACTGAAGACGCCGCACCGATCCGCCTGTCGATCTCACGATCCACTCTTCCCTCACTCGTGAACAAGACTCCTAGGTACTTGAACTCCTCCACTTGGGGCAGTGTCTCAATATTTATTTATGATTGAATCACTTGTTTATTTTTCAACAAGTTTTTAGTTATTTATATATCTTTTTTTCCAAATAGTTCAAGAAAGACCACGACAAATGAGCAATATTTTGCACTGTTATACAATTTAATGAATCAGAAACTGATGACATAGTGCTGTATTTTACTTCTTTATCTCTTTTTTTCAACCCAAAATGCTTTACTCTGAATAGCGGGTACTTGAATTAAAAAAAATTTCACAGGGGGTACATCATGAAAAAAGGTTGAGAACCAATGGTTTAGTGTGACAGAAATAATTATTCGTTTAAGGGGTTGTTCGTCTTAGTGTAGACATAGTCTAAGTCTCCTACATTCAATAAACAAAAAAGCCCCATAATGTAAATGGCAGAGATTTTTAGTACAAAAAGATATTTATTCACCTTGGAGTGAGTGTTTTTGAAAAATGGCCATTGCAAAGCTGCCATGTGTGCATGTAAATGTTTGTCCTCAAGAGAACCTTTGCCCTATGCAGTTTTCGGAAAAAGATAGCCCCTGTTATGGAAAACACAAATGTTTACTGCAGAGACTGCTGGTCCCCAGAAGGATATTTGTCCTGTGATTGATTGTCGTCCAGTCCAGAGTCTATCCCACCTCTCACCAAAAGTCAGCTCTACTTCACCCTAAACATGATAAATGGTACCAAAAGAATGTAAAACAACCATGTTGGTGCAGTGTTTTTTTTTTTTGCACTTTTTTTTGTTTGGCATACTCACAGAGCTTGGTTTCTCATGACGAAAAAATTAAGCTTTGATTAATTGATTGATTGATTGAGACTTTTATTAGTAGATTGCACTGTACAATACATATTTTGTACAATTGACCACTAAATGGTAACACCCGAATACATTTTCTAACTTGTTTAAGTCAGGGTCCATCCATCCATCCATCCATTTTCTACCGCTTATTCCCTTTCGGGGTCGCGGGGGGCGCTGGCGCCTATCTCAGCTACAATCGGGCGGAAGGCAGGGTACACCCTGGACAAGTCGCCACCTCATCGCAGGGCCAACACAGATAGACAGACAACATTCACACTCACATTCACACACTAGGGCCAATTTAGTGTTGCCAATCAACCTATCCCCAGGTGCATGTCTTTGGAAGTGGGAGGAAGCCGGAGTACTCGGAGGGAACCCACGCATTCACGGGGAGAACATGCAAACTCCACACAGAAAGATCCCGAGCCTGGATTTGAACCCAGGACTGCAGGACCTTCGTATTGTGAGGCAGACGCACTAACCCCTCTGCCACCGTGAAGCCCTAAGTCAGGGTCCATGTTAATCAATTCATGGTAGACATATTCTAGACCAGTGGTTCTGAACCTTGTTGAAGGTACCGAACTCCAGCAGTTTCATATGCGCATTCACCGAACCCGTCTTTGGTGATAAATAAAAGTTTTTGTTTTTTTTTCAAATTCAAGACAGTTATATGTTGTTGTTTTTTTACTGGTGCACAAAATGAACCACAACAAATTACACACCTGCAAATCAGATGGAAATTAGAGGGAACATTGTTTAGGGGTATCCATAAAGTTTTTATTTACACGATGAGTCGGGTGTGTCTTGACCTCCGCCGAACGCCTGAGGCCGACTCACCGAACTCCTAGGGTTCAATCGAACCCAGGTTAAGAACCACTGTTTTAGTGGGACCTATATGCGATGTCTGAAAGGGGTACAAATGATTTCCAACCCCACCTTGTACAGAGCTCATGAATAACAATGTTGTTGTTTTTTGTCATTGTAAGTGTGCCAAAACACTTATATTAGAAAATCATCAATCAATCAATCAATGTTTATTTATATAGCCCCAAATCACAAATGTCTCAAAGGACTGCACAAATCATTACGACTACAACATCCTCGGAAGAACCCACAAAAGGGCAAGGAAAACTCACACCCAGTGGGCAGGGAGAATTCACATCCAGTGGGACGCCAGTGACAATGCTGACTATGAGAAACCTTGGAGAGGACCTCAGATGTGGGCAACCCCCCCTCTCTAGGGGACCGAAAGCAATGGATGTCGAGCGGGTCTAACATGATACTGTGAAAGTTCAATCCATAGTGGCTCCAACACAGCCGCGAGAGTTCAGTTCAAGCGGATCCAAGACAGCAGCGAGAGTCCCGTCCACAGGAAACCATCTCAAGCGGATCAGTAGCGTAGAGATGTCCCTAAACCGATACAGGCGAGCGGTCCATCCTGGGTCCCGACGAGCGGTCCATCCTGGGTCTCGACTCTGGACAGCCAGTACTTTATCCATGGTCATAATCTCATGGAAATGATTGCTGTCATTTGATTATAATAATAAAACATTGAACTTGTTATTTAGTCAGGTTTGGACGGAGGCTCCGTCGAACCCCTGAGGCCGACTGATCGAACCCCGAGAGTTCGATCGAACCCAGGTGAAGAACCACTGTTCTAGACATATAGTACCTGGAGTTTACCATGACAACATATTATTTATGCAAACTTATTCCACAATCTCAATTAACAAATACTCCTCTTTGCCACATGAAATGTGTTTATACTCATTTATATTAAGCTTCAAACTTTCTGCAAGAAATGCCACTTTGAGACTGACTTTGAAGGGCGAAGCATAACAAATAGGATGGAATTAAGCGTTTGAATTAATCTGGATTTATTCTAATGTGCAAAGAGTACCATGAAGCAAATCGTATTAGGGGAAAATAGAGGAAAGCTCAAATGAGGTAATAACAGGTCTTATTTTGATGACGGTGACATGGATCTTTGTTTGCTTGTACATATAATACAAGCTATATCATATATATATATGTATATATATATATATACATATATATATATATTGTTGCGTTCTGACCCGTTCTTCCTTCGGTCAACGCCCCCAGGTTCTTTTATGACACATAAACTGGTTTTAAATCAATCAGAGACAGAAGTTGCTCATTTTGCTATTTTATAACCAAAGCGCCTTGGTAGATCAATCTAGATACAACATTTGAAAGGCACGGTCCAAATTGATCTAATCCTAAAATGGCAGTTTCTCCCTCCTCACTCACTCTCACCCGCCCCACTTCTTCTCCTCCCTACCTCGGACAGTTGAGATAACAGATTGTTATGTCTTCATTCCAACATTCCAAATTCAAGGTCTATGTAAAAGGCTCACACTTTAGCTGTTCTAAAATCTGACGAGGAAATAAAAAGACAACCAAATCCAACAATATATATATGTATATATATATATATATATATATATATATATATATATATATATATATATATATCAGAAATACTTGACTTTCAGTGAATTCTAGCCATATATATATATATATAAATATCTAACCATATGGATGTACAGTAGATGGCAGTATTGTCGTGTTTAAGAATGTCACAACTATGCTGTTTACGGCAGACGAACTGCTTTACGGTAGACGAAAACATGACTGCTGTTGTTGTGTGTTGTTACCGTGCTGGGAGGACGTTAATGAAACTGCCTCACAATAAACCCACATAAGAAACCAAGAAGTCGCCCTCGATCATTCTACAGTTATAACGTCATTGGGCCGGCACGCTCTTTATATTGTGGTAAAGCGGACGTGAAAACAGGCTGCCCTGACTCAGGTCCGCATGGAACTGGAGGGGACGTGGCCTCCAGCTCCGTGTGAATTCGGGAGATTTTCGGGAGAAAATTTGTCCCGGGAGGTTTTCGGGAGAGGCGCTGAATTTCGAGAGTCTCCCGGAAAATCCGGGAGGGTTGGCAAGTATGTTCATTGGCTGTGGACTCGTTTTGAAGTCTTGACTTTGGTATTTTGGCTTGTCTTCACGTCATCTGGAACAAGGCAAGATCGTATTATTAATATATCCACCAGGCATTAAGGGTTTGAGTTCCAATTTTTCGTGATTTATAGGGACCCCAAATACACAAAAACAGGTGCCACAGGTAAGAATAGTTGGTTTTGCATAAGATGACCCTTTTAAGGAGAACTGTGTGTGAGCATTCCACTACCGACATGTCCTGACCCACAACACTTTTTCATTTTCATTGAAAATTTTCATTTACCAACTTTCTGATATGAAATGTGCGTACTAACTATACTTGCTTTGATCGAACAAATTAGCATAGCATCATGAGATGATGTTTACCTTAAAAATTACTTTGTGTACAAACCCCGTTTCCATATAAGTTGGGAAATTGTGTTGGATGTAAATATAAACACAATACAATGATTTGGAAATCATTTTCAACCCATATTCAGTTGAATATGCTACAAAGACAACATATTTGATGTTCAACCTGATAAACGTTTTTTTTTTTTTGCTGCAAATAATCATTAATTTTAGAATTAGATGCCAGCAACATGTGACAAAGAAGTTGGGCAAGGTGGCAAAAAATACTGATAAAGTTGAGGAATGTTCATCAAACACTTATTTGGAACATCCCACAGGTGTGCAGGCTAATTGGGAACAGGTGGGTGCCATGATTCGCAAAAAATGCCTAGTCTTTCACAAGAAAGGATGGGGAGAGGTACACTCTTTTGTCACCAACTGCGTGAGCAAATAGTCAAACAGTGTAAGAACAACGTTTCTCAAAGTGCAACTGCAAGAAATTTAGGGATTTCAACATCTACTGTACGGTCCATAATATCATCAAAAGGTTCAGAGAAGCTGGGGGAAATCACTCCACATGGGCTCAGGAACACTTCAGAAAACCACTGTCACTAAATACAGTTCGTTGGTACATCTGTAAGTGCAAGTTAAAGCTCTACTATGCAAAGCGAAAGCCATTTATCAACAACATCCAGAAACGCCGCCGGCTTCTTTGGGCCCGAGATCATTTTAGACGGACTGATGCAAAGTGGAAAAGTGCTCTGTGGTCTAACGAGTCCACATTTCAAATTTTGGGGGGAAATATTCGACATCGTGTCATCCATACCAAAGGGGAAGCGAACCATCCAGACTGTTATCGACACAAAGTTCAAAATGTTAGGATCCGCCGCTCGGATCCTACATTATTTGGTTGTTGAGTCCTTTTGTGTTTTTTCTTGGTTTGTTTTGGACTATTCCGATTCTTAGTTTGTGCACTTCCTTGGTTACCTCATTTGTTCCACCTGCACTGGCCGGTTGACGCACACCTGTTAATGTTTATTGTTTATGTATTTAAAGCTGCCTCCTCCCTTTGTTCGGCCTGGGTTTGCCACTTGCTTTATGCAACACTCACGTTTTGATTCTCTAGTCCTTTTTGACTTGCTAAGTCCCGTCTTAGCCTTTGGACGCTCGACACGCGCTGTTTGGATTTTTACTCAGTGCCAAGTGTTAGCCTAGCTCCCCGTGCGCTTGGCACGCCTTTCGTTTGTCTTTTTGTACCAGTGTTATTTTATTTTTTGTATATTAAAATCAGCTTCTTACCTGCAATCCTGCCTGTCTGGTCCCACTGCATCCGGGGGTGACATCTCCGTGCATCACTATGCGCTTCGAACGTGACACAAAAGCCAGCATCTGTGATGGTATGGGGGTGCATTAGTGCCCAAGGCATGGGTAACTTACACATCTGTGAAGGCACCATTAATGCTGAAAGGTACATACAGGTTTTGGAACAACATAGGCTGCCATCTAAGCGCCATCTTTTTCATGGACGCCCCTGCTTATTTCAGCAAGACAATGCCAAGCCACATTCAGCACGTGTTACAACAGCCCGGCTTCGTTAGAAAAGAGTGCGGGTACTTTCCTGGCCCGCCTGCAGTCCAGACATGTATACCATCGAAAATGTGTGGCGCATTATGAAGCGTAAAATACGACAGCGGAGACCCCGGACTGTTGAACGACTGAATCTGTACATAAAACAAGAATGGGAAAGAATTCCACTTTCAAAGCTTCAACAATTAGTTTCCTCAGTTCGCAAACGTTTATTGAGTGTTGTTAAAAGAAAAGGTGATGTAACACAGTGGTGAACATGCCCTTTCCCAACTACTTTGGCACGTGTTGCAGCCATGAAATCCTAAGTTAATTATTATTTGCAAAAAAAAATAGAGTTTATGAGTTCGAACATCAAATATGTTGTCTTTGTAGTGCATTCAATTGAATATGGGTTGAAAAGGATTAGCAAATCATTGCATTCTGTTTTTACTTACCTCTAACACAATTTCCCAACCCAAATGGAAACGGGTATTGTACTTAGGAAAAAAATGTTTCTTGAGTCACAGGATGAAGTCAAAATGTCCTCCTTTGTGTTTCAGCACAAAAAAATGTGTTGTTCGCTTTCCTGATTACATCTTCTTCTTTCTTGAGGAACAAGCCCAGAGGCCTTGACCTTACGCCCCCGCTCCCGGTTTGAACACAGTCAGGCTTTTTGCCAGTGCTCCCAGCACACCAGCGCCTGGATGTCCGGCCCACAACGTGAAAGCCCCTCCAGTCGTTGCCCCAGCCCCCAACTGATTGACCCTTTATGGACGGTATCCACTCAGCTGTGACTAAGTGACTCTCTCCCCCTATGTGCCGTGTTTTATAATGAAATCATTCAGCCGTGCACAGGAAGTCCCCTGCGCGATGTAGCCTTGAAAGAATGTCAGTTACGTCTATCCACTCACATATGGAGAGGGGGGCATACTGAATGACTTGCATCATACCATCAGCTATCATGTTCACAAAAATGTTTAAATGCCAATAATAAAGGGGCTGTGTGTAGCCTAGAGGGCGCTAGCTTTCCAAAGTATTTTACAAAGTATATCCCGCCCTCTTATTGCTTTTTAGGTTTTCCACGCAAGCACATGTTCGCTAATATACTCAAAGTTCGATAAAACGCCAACCAATATAACGCGATATTTTACAAAAAGCGATCAAATTTATTACCCTTTTTATTCCATCAGAGTCAATCCGGTTGTTTTTCACCACAAATTTCCACGTGGCCTATGAAGGACACAATCAAAAGTTCACATACACTTGTAAAGAACACAATCTCATAGCTGTCTTGAGTTTCCAATCATTTCTACAACTCTTATTTTTTTTTTTTTGCAATTGGAGCACTTGTTGGTCACAGCAAACATTCATGAAGTTTGGTTCTTTTATGAATTTATTATGGGTCTACTGAAAATGTGAACAAATCTGCTGGGTACTGTTAAAGGGGAACATTATCACCAAACCTATGCAAGCGTCAATATATACCTTGATGTTGCAGAAAAAAGACCATGTATTTTTTTAACCGATTTCCGAACTCTAAATGGGTGAATTTTGGAAAATTAAACGCCTTTCTGTTTATCGATCTTTTAGTGATGACGTCAGAACGTGACATCACCGAGGTAATACACCCGCCGTTTTCATTTTCAAAACATTACAAACACCGGGTCTCAGCTCTGTTATTTTCCGTTTTTTCGACTAATTTTTGGAACCTTGGAGACATCATGCCTCATCGGTGTGTTGTCGGAGGTTGTAACAACACTAACAGGGAGGGATTCAAGTTGTACCACTGGCAAGAAATCTCCCGCCAGACCCCCATTGAATTTGCCAGTGTCTGCACATTTTACCGGCGATACTAAGACAGACATGGCACACAGAGATGTATGGATAACCTGCAGATGCATTTGCAACGATTAAGTCATCGAAATCACAAAGGTGAGTTTTGTTGATGTTCTTGACTTATGTGCTAATCAGACATATTTGGTCACGGCATGACTGCCAGCTAATCGATGCTAACATGCTATGCTAATTGATGCTAACATGCTATTTACGCTAGCTGTATGTACATTTGAAACTAGATACCAACATTTAATGCAAAACAAACACTTACCAATCGACGGATTTCAGTTGCTCCAGTGTCACAAGATGCGAAAGTCCTGATCGTTTGGCCCGCACATTTTACCGGCGATGCTAATAAGGCAGCCATGCTATGGGCCACTTCATTAGGTACACCCATGTTATGGCTGAATAGCGTCAATAGCTATTTGCTCAATAGCTTCAATTTCTTCTTCAATTTCGTTTTCGCTCTCTGCCTCCATACTCCGACCATCTGTTTCAATACATGCGTAATCTGTTGAATCGCTTAAACCGCTGAAATCCGAGTCTGAATCCGAGCTAATCTTGCTATATCTTGCTGTGGTAACCGCCATGTTGTTTGTATTGGCAGCACTGTATGACGTCACAGGGAAATGGACAGTGGTTTCGAAGATAGCGAAAATAAGGCACTTTAAAGCTTTTTTTAGGGATATTCCGAGAGGTGTAAAATTTTGAAAAAAAATTTGAAAAATAAAACAAGCCACTGGGAACTGATTTTTATTGTTTTTAACCCTTTTGAAATTGTGATAATGTTCCCCTTTAATACTTGTTTACATGTCCCTTGGCAAGTTTCACTGCAATAAGGTGCTTTTGGTAGCCATCCACAAGCTACTGGTTGAATTTTTGACCAAGGCTCTTGTCAAAATTGGTTCAGTTCAGCTAAATTTGTTGGCTTTCTGACCACAGAACTTTCCTCCAAAATGTCTTATCTTTGTCCATGTGATGTCAAATGAAACAAAAATTGAGGTGTTTGACCACAATACCCAACAATATGTTTGGAGGAGAAAGGTGAGTCCTTTAATCCCAGGAACACTGTCAGAGTTATTTGTTGTTGAACCCCAAGATGCACAGATGGAGGCAGGCATAGAGTGAGAAAACATGATTTTAATATAAATACTAAGACAAAACCAAACAAAGGGGTTCAAACCAAAAGCGCGCACGTGGGCGAATAAAAAAACAAAAGGCCTTTAGCATGGAAGCTAACAAGAAACAAAAAGGAACTTTAGAGTGGAAGCTAGAGGATAACAAACAGAAAAACTGGAAATAGCTATGGCTAACAAAAACAGCTTACCGCTACGACGACCAGGACAAGACGAGCACGACAGGTAATAGCTGAAATCAAAACGACACAAGAGTGACATGTGGCAACAACAATACAAATGACAATACAATGATCCAGCAACTGACACAAGACAAAGGAGGTACAAATAGGAGCCGGCTGATTGGCAACAGGTGTGGCCAGATGCCAATCAGCCGCAGCTGAGGGGGAACAAGACAGGAAGCTGACAAAATAAGAGCACTAGACAGGAAATACTAAACACCCTGAGGAGGAACACAGCACTCAGGGAACAAGACAGGAAGCTGACAAATTAAGAACACTTGACAGGAACTAAAAGACAGGAAATACTAAACACAGGAAACAGACAAATGCAGAGGAAAAAACTAAAACATGGACAAACTGTCAGGGACAAGCCTGACAAACACCATACTTACCGTCAGGCATGGTGGTGGTAGCAATGTACTCTGTGCCTGTTTTGTTGCAAATAGAAATGGTGATTTACAGAGAGTAAATGGGACAGTGAAAAAGGAGGATTACCTCTAAAATATTTAGGACAGGAAAACCTAAAATCATCAACCCGGAGGTTGGGTCTTGAGCACAGTTGGGTGTTCCAACAGGACAATGACCCCAAACAGTGGTAAAGGAATGGCTAAATCAGGCTAGAATCAAGGTTTTAGAATGGCCTTCCCAAAGTCCTGACTTAAATGTGTGGACAATGCTGAAGAAACAAGTCCATGTCAGAAAACCAACACATTTTGCTGAACTGCACCAATTTTGTGAAGAGGACTGGTCAAACATTCAACCAGAAGCTTGTGGATGGCTACCAAAAGCTCCTTATTGCAGTGAAACTTGCCAAAGGACATATAACCATATTACCATTGCTTTGATTGATTGATACTTTTATTAGTAGATTGCACAGTACAGTACATATTCCGTACAATTGACCACTAAATGTTAACACCCGAATAAGTTTTTCAACTTGTTTAAGTCGGAGTCCACGTTAATCAATTCATGCTGTATGTATACTTTTGACCCAGCAGATTTTTAGTAGACCCCTAATAAATTCATAAAAGAACCAAACTTCATGAATGTTTTTAGTGACCAACAAGTATCACTCTATCACACAAAGAAATTATTGGCAACAAAAGACAGCCATGACATTATGTTCTCTACAAGTGTATGTAGAATAGAATAGAATAGAATAGAATATATCTTTATTGTCATTGTACATTGCATAACAAAATTGTATGCAAACTATTTTAGAGCAAAATCCTACATAAAAACATAAGAACATAGATAAATAGATAAAAATACATAAAAATACCAAGCTCACATGCACAGTCATTATTGTCATCTTGTGTTCAGCTCTCGGGTAAAAAGTGTTTTTAAAACGGTTTGTCCGGCATTTTATTGTCCTGTATCTCCTGCCTGAGGGCATCAATTCAAAAAGTTTATGTCCAGGCTGAGATGGGTCCTTTAGGATGTTTTGGGCCTTTTTAGAAGATATGTAAACTTTTGATCACGACTGTATATTCTATCATAACATGACTGCAAATCGTGGGTTGCTTCCTTTAGACTGTTTTTATAAATTAGTGACCGCCAAAAACATTTATCCTTTTATTCGGGCCAGTAAAAAAATATATATATATTTTACATAAACTTATTGTGCCCCGCGACCCCGAAAAGGACAAGTGGTAGTAAACAGAACTTAGTGGTTGTTAAAAATATAAACAATTGTAAAACATGTGTTCTGGTGTACCACCAATGGTAACACAAGCTAGCCAATTGTGTTTTATGTTTTTTGCTTTAAAAAATGTAAAACTGGAAGCGTGTTGCAAATAGTCCCGGTTCATTAGCATGCTTTTGTTTTATGCTAGCATTCTGTAAGTTTTAAACTAATAATCATTGATTTTGTTACTTGGCGCCATCTTGTAAGCTTTCTTACTGTCCCCGTGTTAGAATGAAAGTCTTAGCTTGCTAGCAGTTTTTAGACTTAGACAAACTTAATTTATCCGCAAGGGAACTTTTTTCCATCCAGTAGCTCAGCTACAAAGGATGGAAAGGATAAGGATGGAAAGGATAAGGATGAAAAGGACCGCGCTCACAGGGGTAAAAAAAGAGTGCGACAACAAAAAGTATAAAGTAGACTAAATATGTACCGTCGTAGCAATATAAAATACATGGAATACTTACATATTATATATACAGGATATAATATATACTGATGTATTATATTATATCATATTATAGGGGTGTAACGGTACGTGTATTCGTATTGAACCGTTTCGGAACGGGGGTTTTGGTTCGGTTCGGAGGTGTACTGAACGAGTTTCCACACGGACGTATTAAGTAGCGTACCACACCTTGTGTAAACAATAGTCCTTCGCTATCAATATCATCATCCAGGAATCTTTCATCCTCGCTCAAATTAACGGGGAAATTGTAGTTTTCTCGGCCCGAATAGCTCTTGCTGCTGGAGGCTCCCATTACAAACAATGTGAGGACGTGAGGAGCCCTCACACCGGTGACGTCATCGTCTGCTACTTACGGTAAAGGCAAGGCTTTTTTTATCAAGGACCAAAAGTTGAGAACTTTATCGTCGATGTTCTCTATTAAATCCTTTCAGCAAAAATATGGCAATATCGCGAAATGATCAAGTATGACACATAGAATGGACCTGCTATCCCCGTTTAAATAAGAAAATCTCATTTCAGTAATACTTTAATTATCAATCAATCAATCAATGTTTACTTATATAGCCCTAAATCACTAGTGTCTCGAAGGGCTGCACAAACCACCACGACATCCTCGGTAGGCCCACATAAGGGCAAGGAAAACTCACACCCAGTGGGACATCGGTGACAATGATGACTATGAGAACATGCTACTGTGAAAGATCAATCCATAATGGATCCAACACAGTCGCGAGAGTCCAGTCCAAAGCGGATCCAACACAGCAGCGAGAGTCCCGTTCACAGTGGAGCCAGCAGGAAACCATCCCAAGCGGAGGCTGATCAGCAGCGCAAAGATGTCCCCAGCCGATACACAGGCGAGCAGTACATGGCCACCGGATCGGACCGGACTCCCTCCACAAGGGAGAGTGGGACATAGAAGAAAAAGAAAAGAAACGGCAGATCAACTGGTCTAAAAAGGGAGTCTATTTAAAGGCTAGAGTATACAAATGAGTTTTAAGGTGAGACTTAAATGCTTCTACTGAGGTGGCATCTCGAACTGTTACCGGGAGGGCATTCCAGAGTACTGGAGCCCGAAATGAAAAAGCTCTACAGCCCGCAGACTTTTTTTGGGCTTTGGGGATCACTAATAAGCCGGAGTCCTTTGAACGCAGATTTCTTGCCGGGACATATGGTACAATACAATCGGCAAGATAGACCGTGTAGTATTTTATACGTAAGTAGTAAAACCTTAAAGTCACATCTTAAGTGCACAGGAAGCCAGTGCAGGTGAGCCAGTATAGGTATATATGTATGTATATATGTATATAAAGGTATATACAGTACAGGTATATATGTATGTATATATGTATATAAAGGTATATACAGTACAGGCGTAATGTGATCAAACTTTCTTGTTCTTGTCAAAAGTACATTTCAGTTCAATTTTAGCATTGAATTTCTTCAGAAAATGCTTCATGGAGTTGCATATTAAAAGCTGTACTGTGTTCTTAAAGGAGTTTCATCTGTAAAAAAAAAAAATGAAGGGTAAAGGGGATCACGGGTTAAATTCTGAAGATTAAAGACAGCCTGTGTACACAGCTGGTTCCTGTTTCATTTTCCTGTTGGAGAAATCTCTGCGTGTCCATGGCGATGATCCTCCCTCTGCTCCTCTGGAATGTTGGCAATGTGCACAAATAAAAGGAAGATCCGTTCAAGTACCTGCGGATCTGTTCTCAGGCCCGCCCCGGGCCTCCCTGGTGCATGACCGTCCGAGCCGGCGGTTCTTTGTACGAACACACAAAAGTACCACATGTGAAGAGAACCACAGTTTGCTGGCATTTGGAAAGGGTGTAATTAAGTACCGCATTCTACTCCGGTGCCATGAGCTATAGGAAAAGCTGAATTCATTGGGGCTGCGTTACACCCGAGTATGGCAATAAATGCATGCTTTTCCAAGGAAAAACCAAGCAGAAAGTGTAAGTAATCCAGTAAAACGTTATTAGTGCGACCATTAACTGAATGACAGCTGGCGTGGTCATGGATGCAAAAAATAAAGACAACTAAAAGAGGCTCCAATGCTGAAGTTGAACTGAAATACTGACAGAATGTAGTATGAATGTAAGAATAGTTTGAATTTTGGAATGTTTTGAATGTTGAAGAGCTGACGCTGAACTGAAATGCTAATCAAATGTAGGATGAATGTAACAATGGTTTAAATGTTGAAATCATTTAAAGGCTGAAATGGTTTAAATGTTGAAGAGTTTGAATCGCCAGGAAAACCAGAATTTGGTTTGGAACTTGGGAAAGTGTTAGTTTGAATGTCCAGGATGAGTGGAATGTGTTAATGTTCGAATGGTTTGAAAAGGTTGAAAAATGTGGGAATTGTGCAACTTGGAAAAATGTCTCATTCATTTCAACAGGAACTTCCTGGGAGTTTGGGAGTTTTGGGAAAAGTAGGATATTTTTTTAATGATTAGAGTATGAATGTCCTGAATGAGCTGAATTAGTTGGTGTTGGAATTGTTTAAATTGGGCAAGAAATGTTGAAGTAGTAAATGGTATTAGGGAATTTCGGGGAAATTGGGATTTTTTTAGGACTTGGAATAAGTGTAGTTGGAATTTCCAGAATGATGGAATGTGTTAAAGGTAGAATGGTTGTAATGCAGGGGTCGGGAACCTTTTTGGCTGAGTGAGCCATGAAAGCCAAATATTTTAAAAAGTATTTCCATGAGAGCCATATCATATATTTTTTAACACTGAATACAACAAAATAAGTACATTTATAAGTGAGACCAACATTTTTAGAGTATATTGAGTCTCGCATCTTTTAATAACATTGTTATTTTTAAGCAAACCAATAATTAATAAAATACTTGTTGAACAGGTGCGGTAGAAAACGGATGGATGGATTAAAATGCATGATAACGTTTTATATTTTGAACGTTATTTTTAACACTGTGATTACCAGTGGAATTATTTATGACTTATCGTGTTAAGCAATGTCAGCTAAGATTTATCCGAGAGCCAGATGCAGTCATCAAAAGAGCCACATCTGGCTCTAAAGCCATAGGTTCCCTACCCCTGTTTTAATGGGTTGAAAAATGTGGGAATTGTGGAAGTTTGAAAAAATTGCCATTCATTTCAATGGGAATTTCCTGGAAATTTGGGAACTTTGGGAAAAGCGGTATTTAAATATATATATATTAGGAGCATGAATGTCCTGAATGAACTGAATTGGTTTGTGTTGGAATTGTTTAAATCGGCCAAGAGCTTTGCAGAATGTCCCATTTATGTCAATGAGAATTTCCCCAAAAATTGAGAATGTCGGGAAAAGCGGGAATTTTTTCGAAAATGGTAAAAAAAAACCTTGAATGGTCTGAATGAGTTGAAATGGTTGGTGTTGAAATTCTTTAAATGTGTATAGAAATGTTGAAGTAGTAACATGTTGAATTGAGAAATGGTATTACGGAGTTCCTAGAATTTGGGGAAAACCTGGAATTTTTCCAGTTGAAAAAAAATAACCTCTGTTTTTCTTCCTAATTAGTAGGAATGTTTGGGTGGTGGAACAGTTGAAGCGGGTTGGAAAATGTGGGAGAAGTAGTTGCCAGAAAAAAAGGGTGGAAATAGTGCTTTGGGAAACCAGGAATTCTGGAAAATCCTGGAATTTTGTTTAACTTAGAAAAATGATAGTTTGAATTTTCAGAATGGTGGAATATGTTGAAGGTGGAATGGTTTGAATCGTCTGAAAAATGTGGAAATGGTGGAAGTTTGAAATTCATTTTGAGTAGGAAAAAATGTCCCGGAAAACCTGGAATTCTGGGAAATGTGGAAAATTTGGGAATTTTTTGGAATTAGTCAAGGGAAAGCCCGCAATTTCCGAATAGGCTGAACAGTTTGAAGTTGGAAGGGTTTGAATCGGATGAAAAATGTGAGCGTTGTGGGACTTTGAAAAATGGTAATTTCATGAAAATTGGGAATTTTGGCAAAAGTGGGACTTTTTGGGAAAATGTTAAAAGACTTGAATGTTCTAGATAAGTTGAATTGGTTGGTGTTGGAATTGTTCAAATCGGTGGGAAAACTGCTAAAGTAGTAACATGTTGTATTGAGAAATTATATGAAGGAATTTCAGGAATTTTGGGAAAACCGGGAATTTTTCCGGTTCAAAAAGCATCTTTGTCTTTTTTCCCTAATTAGTAGGAATGTTTGGATGGTGGAATAGCTGAAGCAGGTTGGAAAATGTGGGAGAAGTAGTCGCCAGAAAAAAGTGTGGAAATAGGGCTTTGGGAAACCAGGAATTCTGGAAAATCCTGGAACTTTTTTTAACTTTGAAAAATTATAGTTTGAATTTCCATAATGGTGGAATATGTTGAAGGTGGAATGGTTTGAATCAATCGAAAAATGTGGAAATGGTGGAGGTTTAAAATTCATTGTGAATGGGAAAAAATGTCCCGGAAAACCTGGAATTCTGGGAAATCTGGGAATATGTCAAGGGAAAGCCCGCGATTCCCGAATAGGCTGAACAGTTTGAAGGTGGAACGGTTTGAATAGGGTGGGAAATGTGAAATGTAGAGTGTGCCAAAATCTGGAGAGGAAGAAGAAGATGAAGTTTAAAGGGGAACATTATCACCAGACCTATGTAAGCGTCAATATATACCTTGATGGTGCAGAAAAAAGACCAAATGTTTTTTTAACCGATTTCCGAACTCTAAAAGGGTGAATTTGGCGATTTAAACGCCTTTCAATTGTTCGCTGTCGGAGCGATGACCTTTCACCCGTGACGTTACAACGGGAAGCAATCCGCCATTTTCTCAAACACATTACACACACCAAGTCAAATCAGATCTGTTATTTTCCATTTTTTCAACTGTTGTCCGTCCCTTGGAGACATCATGCCTCATCGGTGTGTTGTCGGAGGGTGTAACAACACGATCAGGGACGGATTCAAGTTGACATACGTCAAGTGTGCATCGATTAGCACAGCATGCTAATCGATGCTAACATGCTATTTAGGCTAGTTGTATGTACATATTGCATCATTATGCCTCATTTGTAGCTATATTTGCATCCAGCCTTTCCCTCCACCCACATTTAATGCCAAACAAACACTTACCAATCGACAGATTTAAGTTGCTCCAGTGTCAAAAGATGCGAAAATCCCTCGTTTGTTCTGCACATTTTACCGACGATAGCGATGCTACGACAGAGATGTGTGGATATCCTGCGACACTCAAAGCAGATGCAGTTCCAACGATAAAGTCAACGAAATCACAAAGGTGAGTTTTGCTGATGTTATTGACCTATGTGCTAATCAGACATATTTGGTCGCGGCATGACTGCCAGCTAATCGATGCTTTCATGCTATTTAGGCTAGCTGTAATGACATTTGTAGCTATGAGCGAATAGCTTCAATAGCTATTCGCTCAATAGCTTCAGTTTCTTCTTCAATTTCGTTTTCGCTATCTGCCTCCACACTCCAACCATCCGTTTCAATACATGCGTAATCTGTTGAATCGCTTAAGCCGCTGAAATCCGAGTCTGAATCCGAGCTAATGTCGCTATATTTTTCTGTTCTATCCCCCATGTTTGTTTGTATTGGCATCACTATGTGACGTCACAGGAAAATGGAAGGGTGGATTTACAGATAGCGAAAATCAGGCACTTTAAAGCCTTTTTTCGGGATATTCCATGATGAGTAAAATTTTGAAAAAAACTTTGAAAAATAAAATAAGCCCCTGGGAACTGATTTTTATTGGTTTTAACCCTTCTGAAATTGTGATAATGTTCCCCTTTAATAAATAGATGAACTTTGGTGTAGAAAACCATGTGTGTGAATGTTTTCACACAATTAAAAAGAAAAGGAGCAAGATTTGAGGGAAGGAGGCTTGTGAGTCTGGTGTACACATGCAGACCTCAGTTAAACATGGTGTTTAATCCCCGATGTCTGCAGTGCAGCCTGTCGTAAATCTCCTAGCAGGGTTCAGCAAGAACAAGCATGCTTAGACGGTGCCCAGCTGCACACTGGGTCCACGCAACACCCCCTCCTCACTGAAACACTAGTCTGGATATTCACTGTAGAAGCGGCGCCCGGCCCATTACCATGACCTCCTTTTTCACCACAGTCACTGCACATATTGATCTCTTGCAGCTGAAGCAGGTGGTGGGAAAAAAAAAGTCAGGTTATACCTGCTTAACCCTGCATCTGGGTTGTGATTCACCAGGGAAAATGACTCGCACGTGCCCCAAACATCCAAATGAAGGATAAGTCACCATTGGAACAAGACGCCCTGCTAATCTTCTCCTCCTCATACAGAGCTGTACACGCAGCCATGCTCCCTGAAGTTGGCCCAACATACTAAACCCAGAACCAATGAAGTTGGCATGTTGTCCATCCATCCATCCATCCATCTTCTTCCGCTTATCCGAGGTCGGGTCGCGGGGGCAGCAGCCTAAGCAGGGAAGCCCAGACTTCCCTCTCCCCAGCCACTTCGTCTAGCTCTTCCCGGGGGATCCCGAGGCGTTCCCAGGCCAGCCGGGAGACATAGTCTTCCCAACGTGTCCTGGGTCTTCCCCGTGGCCTTCTACCGGTTGGAGCTTCTCACCCTATCTCTAAGGGAGAGCCCCGCCACTCGGCAGAGGAAACTCATTTGGGCCGCTTGTACCCGTGATCTTATCCTTTCGGTCATGAACCAAAGCTCATGACCATAGGTGAGGATGGGAACGTAGATCGACCGGTAAATTGAGAGCTTTGCCTTCCGGCTCAGCTCCTTCTTCACCACAACGGATCGGTACAACGTCCGCATTACTGAAGACGCCGCACCGATCCGCCTGTCGATCTCACGATCCACTCTTCCCTCACTCGTGAACAAGACTCCTAGGTACTTGAACTCCTCCACTTGGGGAAGGGTCTCCTCCCCAACCCGCAGATGGCACTCCACCCTTTTCCGGGAGAGAACCATGGACTCGGATTTGGAGGTGCTGATTCTCATTCCGGACGCTTCACACTCGGCTGCGAACCGATCCAGTGAGAGCTGAAGATCCCGGCCAGATGAAGCCAACAGGACCACATCGTCTGCAAAAAGCAGAGACCTAATCCTGCGGTCACCAAACCGGAACCCCTCAATGCCTTGACTGCGCCTAGAAATTCTGTCCATAAAAGTTATGAACAGAATCGGTGACAAAGGGCAACCTTGGCGGAGTCCAACCCTCATTGGAAACGTGTCCAACTTACTGCCAACAATGCGGACCAAGCTCGTAAATAAAAACAGAAGACAATGATTTGCAAATAATTTTCAACTTATATTCAATTGAATAGACTGCAAAGACAAGATATTTAATGTTCGAACTGAGAAACACCATGTTTTTTTTGCTAATAATTATTAATTTAGAAAAAAAGTTGGCACAGGGGCATTTTTACCACTGTGTTACATGGCCTTTCTTTTTGGCAACACTCAGTAAACGTTTGGGAACTGAGGAGACCAATTTTTGAAGCTTTTCAGGTGGAATTCTTTCTCATTCCTGCTTAATGTACAGCTAAAGTTGTTCAACTCCGTTGTCGTATTTTACGTTTCATAACGCGACACACATTTTCAATGGGAGACAGTTCTGGACTACAGGCAGGCCAGTCTAGTACCCGCACTTTTTTTTACTATGAAGCCACGCTGTTGTAACACGTGGCTTGGCATTGTCTTACTGAAATAAGCAGGGGCGTCCATGATAACGTTGCTTGGATGTTGCTCCAAAACCTGTATGTACCATTTAGCATTAATGGTGCCTTCACAGATGTCTAAGTTACCCATGTCTTGGGCACTAATACACCCCCATACCATCACAGATGCTGCCTTTTGAACTTTGCGCCAATAACAATATGGATGGTTATTTTCCTCTTTGTTTCCAGTTTCCAAAAAATAATTTGAAATGTGGACTCGTCAGACCACTGAACACTTTTACACTTTGCATCAGTCCAACTTAGATGAGCTTGGGTCCAGCAAAGCTAGCGGCGTTTCTGGGTGTTGTTGATAAATGGCTTTGGCTTTGCATAGCGGAGTTTTAACTTGCACTTACAGATGTAGCGACCAACTGTAGTTACTGACAGTGCTCTTCAGCCCATGTGGTGATATCCTTTACACACTGATGTCGCTTTTTGATGCAGTTGCGCCTAAGGAATTGAGGGTCCATAATATCATCGCTTAGGTGCAGTGATTTCTCCAGATTCTCTCAATCTTTTGATATTACGGACCGTAGATGGTGAAATCCCTAAATTCCTTGCAATAGCTTGTTGAGAAATGTTTTTCTTAAACTGTTGGACAAATTGCTCACGCATTTGTTCACAAAGTGTTGACCCTCGCCCCTTCCTTGTTTGTGAATGACTGAGCATTTAATGGAAGCTGCTTTTATACCCAATCACGGCACCCACCTGTTCCCAATTAGCTTGCTCACCTGTGGGATGTTCCAAATAAGTGTTTGATAAGCATTCCTCAACTTTCTCAGTCTTTTTTGCCACTCGTGCCAGCTTTTTTTGAAACATGTTGCAGGCATGCAATTCCAAATGAGCTAATATTTGCAAAAAAATAAGTTTTCCCAGTTGGAACGTTAAGTATCTTGTTTTTGCAGTCTATTCAATTGAATATAGGTTGAAAAGAATTTGCAAATCATTGTATTCCGTTTTTATTTACGATTTACACAACGCGCCAACTTCACTGGTTTTGGGTTTGTAATAAAAGAAAGTAGCAATGGGTTGGAACGAATATCACTTTCAAAGATGTAGCTTGGAGAAATCCAATCTGTGATGGAACTTAGAGGCTTTTCGGGGAAAATTCATGATGTGTTGGGTGTAAAAGCTGGAGGAAATAAAGCTGACCTTCATGTGAACACATTTCACTGTGTAAATGTGACCTTTGGAAAACTGTAAACAAAGCCCTTCTCTGAGAGGAAAGCGTCATTAACTGGCTCTCGACTGAAACCGTTAATAAAGCCCTTGATTCAGGTAGAAGACGGAGATTACAACTTATTTTAATTTAGCTCGGGGAGATCGGCAAATTCTTTTTTTTTTGGAAAGGAATCAAATGATGTCACTTGTCTTCTCCCTCATAATTCCCGGTAAGATTAGAAAAGGATTAGCGTTCTCTCCTATTGTAGTGTGCCTTTGGCTGACAGAATGGCTCAGAGGGGACACTCATGCCAGCGCCATGCGTTTATACAACACAATGAGAGCACTGTCATCGTCAAGCGCGGCGGCTCGTGCAGATAAATGTTGGATGCAGCGTAATAAACCAGCACACAGCGTGTTAACATAAATTAGTGTATATTTTAGAAAAAGGAGGGAGCTTATGGAATGTTACAATACACATAAATCAGTGGACTGCTCAGTTCAATAAACAAGTCGCTGCACAATAATTACAGTACTTGACATGAATATGCTACTGTACACTCTTAAGGCTGATTTAAAAAAAGACAGAGTGCATGACAACTGAATGTGCAAAAATTATTTTCCATAAAAGCGACCAGATTATAGCATTATTCAACATCGGATGCACATATTACGGTATTTAAGATTATAAACCAAAAAAGGCAATAATCTAAACACAAATACAGCACATTATGTTACTCACAGTCACTCTAGTGTCGTCTGCACAAGTGTTCCTCATTAAGTAGACCACAGCACTGTACAAAGTGTGAAAAAAATCTACAAGAAATTAAGATGATACAAAGAGTTATAGAAAGTAGGCATCACATTGTATCCCTTAGAGGTAGTTCAGTTGGATCAGGGGTGTCCAAATTTTTTCCAGCGAGGGCCGCATATATAAAAATTGAAGGATGCTTGGTTGGTGGGGGCAGAGGGCAACTTTGATACATTTTCTACGTAAAAGATGCTGAAACTAATACGCTGTAGATCAATATATACTTAACTCTCTGAACAAAACAAGCACATTAGTCTATTACTTAATCTAACCAGAGTTGCATTTTTAGATTATTTTAGTAATCAAGTAATCTATCAAATATTTTGTACGAAGAATTGAGTAATCGGATAAGACACACTTTATATCATCAATGTGTATTTCGAGAAAAATGGAAATCAACCAATAGAATGACATTTAAAAAATGGGAACAATTTCAAAACTTAAATAAATATAAAGAATTAAAAAATTAACTACTTTAGAGAACAACTTTAAATTAACAATTTATGCTTGCCATCATCTTCATTCTTTCTTTTCTGATAAATGCACATCATCAACTTTGACATTGCACTTTCACCATGTATGAATTTTATATTTTATACAGTATATATATATATATATACATTATTTTTCCCCCCCACTATTCCCTATTACACCACACTGTTCTCAAGTGTGCTCTACTGCAGTGGCCATGTGAAAACTAGGGTCACATATTTAAAGTTCTGAATTAATCGAAGCAATATAAATCCAAGCTTTTTTCTATTCTGATTAAACAATTAAAGTTGCAGCCCTAAATCCAGCCCCCTTTAATTTCTTCTTGTTATTATTACGCCAACTAAAACCTTTTAATGCCTATTTTACTGTAGCATACGCGAAAAGAAGAAATGTGTACACATGTTCATTATGACAGAACGCACAGAAACCATTCACAGGTCATACAGAATTTTGGTTTTCGGATGTTAATTTCGGGGGGAATTTAGGCCAGGGTAATTTTTTTGGGTGTAATGTTCTAATATGGGACATGTTCATTTTGCCTTGAGAATGTGTCACCCGGCATACCTCTCAACCTTCCTGTTTTTGCAAGGAAAACCAAGTTTTGTTGTCTACCAGTCCCGTTTTTTCACAGATTTTTCTGTCCTTAAAAAAAAAAAATCCTCACCAGTTCCACAGCTACTACAGCGATCGAGTCTGTTTGACTCAAGTCTCGGCATAACTCCACATCACTGGGGGCAACACTTTTTCGTTACGGCTGTGTGGCTAGTTGTACCACCCCGTAAGTGACAAGCGGTAGAAAATGGATGGATGGATTATTCAAATAAATCAATACCGTAAGATAAATAAACGTTGACTGATTGAGGATAGAGAGACAACATTTCTGCCAAAGTATCCTAACTTGGTGTTTATTATATGGAATGAGGGATTACAATGGAGTGGTTTCTCTCACCGGGTGGGTTGTCGATGAAGACGAGGTTCCCGCAGGTTTTTTAGTAGATTGTCGGTGTCTCTCTCCAGTACCCAATGGTTAGCAACATTATGTTTCAAGAGGCGTGGGTTTGGAGCCCATCCATCCATCCATTTTCTACCGCTTATTCCCTTTCGGGGTCGCGGGGGGCGCTGGCGCCTATCTCAGCTACAATCGGGCGGAAGGCGGGGTACACCCTGGACAACCTCATCACAGGGCCAACACAGATAGACAGACAACATTCACACTCACATTCACACACTAGGGACCATTTAGTGTTGCCAATCAACCTATCCCCAGGTGCATGTCTAATGTTATTAAAAAGAATAAGAGACTTATTATACTATAAAAATGTTGGCCTTACTTAAAGGCCTACTGAAAGCCACTACTAGCGACCACGCAGTCTGATAGTTTATATATCAATGATGAAATATTAACATTGCAACACATGCCAATACGGCCTTTTTAGTTTACTAAATTACAATTTTAAATTTCCCGGGAGTTTCGTCCTGGAAACGTCGTGTAATGATGACGTGTACGCAAGACGTCACGGGTTTTTTGGAAGTATGAGCGCTGCACACACACACAGCTAAAAGTCGTCTGCTTAAACGGCATAATTACACAGTATTTTGGACATCTATGTTGCTGAATCTTTTGCAATTTGTTCAAATAATATTGGAGAAGTCACAGTAGAAAGATGGAGTTGGGAAGCTTTAGCCTTTAGCCACACAAACACACGGTGATTCCTTATTTAAAATTCCTGGAGGTGGAACTTTCCTATGGATCAGAGCGCGGTCAAGCCAACATGAATCAAGACGGAATGTCAACCAGCATGTTTCGGTGAGAAAATTGTGGTTAAAAAGTTGTTTCCTACTGGAGAAAAGCTGAGCTTGTGTCGTCCATGCGGCTGCCGTCGACTCCACTGAGACACTGGCGTCAACACACCCGTGGAGACACCCTTCCGACTATCAGGTACTATTTAACTCACTAAAACACGAGCAACGCAATAGAAAGATAAGGGATTTCCCAGAAATATCCTATTAAATGTGTCTAAAAACATCGGAATCCGTCCCAATCGCGTTTTTTTTTCTTCTGGTTCCTCAAACACAAATCTTTCATCCTCGCTCAAATTAATGGGGAAATTGTTGTTTCCTCGGTCCGAATAGCACTTTTTGTTGGAGGCTCCCATTATAAACAATGTGAATATGTGAGGAGCCCCCACACTTGCGACGTTATCGTCTGCGACTTCCAGTAGAGGCAGGGCTTTTCTCTTAGCACCGAAAGTTGCGAACTTTATCATGGATGTTCTCTGCTAAATCCTTTCAGCAAAAATATGGCAATATCGTGAAATGATCAAGTATGACTCATAGAATTGACCTGCTATCCCCGTTTAAAAAAGAAAATCTAATGCACGCATTTTGTTGTATTCAGTGCTAAAAAACATTAAATGGCTCTCACGTGAATTGTGAATTATATTTTGTATAGCGCTTTTTCTCTAGTGACTCAAAGCGCTTTACATAGTGAAACCCAATATCTAAGTTACATTTAAACCAGTGTGGGTGGCACCGGGAGCAGGTGGGTAAAGTGTCTTGCCCAAGGACACAACGGCAGTGACTAGGATGGCGGAAGCGGGAATTGAACCTGCAACCCTCAAGTTGCTGGCACGGCCACTCTACCAACCGAGCTATACCGGTAAATACATTTTTGAAATACTTGGCTTTCATGGCTCTCTCAGCCAAAAAGGTTCCCGACCCCTGCTTTAGGGGCTCCGTAGAGTGCCAAGCAAGGAGATATTGGGTCCCATTTTTATAGTCTTTGGCATGACTCGGCCGGGGTTTAAACTCACAACGGACACTCTAACCACAAGGCCACTGACCGGGTGTCATTTTACCTCTTTTTTGGAAGAAATTCCCTGTATTTTCCAACGTAAATGTTGACAGGTATGGTCACGGCCCACTAAAAAAGAAGGGGCAGCTCGCGGGCCGCACTTTGGACACCCCTGAGTTGGATCATCAGGACAAAATGTGCACTAATAGAGTTTCCAGTACCGGTCTTATGCTCACAACTGGCCATACTTGTCCTTGCAGTGTAAAATGTGTGTGTGCACGATGTCTATCCTGTCCTGGAGCACAGCGGCGTGCTCGTCGGAGAGGAACCCTAACTTGGCGGACAAAGGCTCGCTGTCTCGGTAAAGCTCCATCAGCCTCCTCCTGGCGTCCCTCCGCCGGTGCAGCTCCGCCACACGCCGCGCGGTCGTCCTCCTAAACACGCACACGGAACTCAGCACCGCCTGGTGGTATTTCTCCCACATGTTCAGCACCCGGTAGCCGTGCACTAACCCGGCCTCGTTGTCGATGAAGACGAGGTTCCCGCGGGGGGTTTTTAGCAGGTTGTTGGTGTCTCTCTCCATAACCCGCGGGTCCCATTGGAGGCTGAACAGGTTGCTGACCAGCCGGTCAAAGTTGGCGGTCAGATAGTCGAATATGATCAAGTCGCTCCACTGCATGAGATCCAGAAGTTCCGCGGTCGTCTTGTTGCGGAGCTCCGGGTGCAGCCCGCTGCTCTCCGGCCTGAGCGGGGCAGGCGTGACGACCCCGGTGAGGTCCGACACCCACTCGGTGAGAGAAACCACCGCGCGCTCGCTCCATTGTAATCCCTCAACACGCGTCCGCACCGCCGCCCATTGCTCGCTGTAGAGCGGGGACAAGACTAAAGGAGGGAGGTTGGTGATGCCCAGCAAACACGCCAGGTAGTAGGTCAAAGTTTCCCCTTGCACCTGATCCGCGTTGATGCCGTACCGCACGCACGCTCTGGAGCCGTCCGCGAACGTGGCGAGTCTGTTGGAGACTCTCCCGCATCCGGGCTCCAGCTTCACCACCCGCGCTGTCCTCGCCCCGCCGCGCCATGCCCGGGCGTGTTCCTCCGGGAAGCCGAGCGGGAGCAGCGCCTCGAGCCGGCCGCTCCAGAACACGCCGTCCTCCACGGGGGGAACCGACGTCTCGACCGACGCGTTCCCGCTCGCGTCGTCCGGGTGGTGTTCTTCGGGTGTTCGTGCCAGTGGGACCGTGAGCAGAGTCCGGGAAGTTTTAGCCGACAGGTCGACGGGAAGTTGGGGGGAAAAAGCTCCGAAGCCTCGTTTGTGTCGCTCCGGGCGGTCTTCCAGTGCGCTCCACACGTAGAAAACCCCCGCGAAGACGCTCAGGAAGAGCAGAGCGAACAAGTTGGATGTCAGGACCCTCATGGCTCCAAATCAGCAGCCTCCTCTTCGGGGAGACATTTTGGATTCGTCCTTCACTGAACCCTCTTCATCGTCACTGTGGTGATGGAGTGGCTTTCTGTCCCTGAACGCATCTCTGCTTCTCTCTCTCTCGCTCTCTCTCTCTCTCTCTCTCTCTGTCCACACAACTGCTTGGAGGTGCTGGGTGAGTTTGATTTGTGAAGCTCAGCGGTGAGACACGTGACTCCAGTCCCCGGTTGGTGGGCGGGTCGTCGGGAGGAGCGGAGCAAGTGCACTTTGCTTTAATGTGTGTGTGTGTTTGTGTGTGTGTGTGTGTGTGTGTGTGTGTGTGTGTGTGTGTGTGTGTGTGTGTGTGTGTGTGTGTGTGTGCTCTAAAAAGGGCTGCGTGGAAGTGGCAGATGTAGTTCTTAGCATTTGGTACAAATAATTGGAAAAATATGTCCACTGAAAATATGCACCCCCATCTATATTTTTTTGATGTTGCTTACTTAATTTGCACTCTTGATTTTATTTTGCTCAAGCAATTTTATGTAATGAAAGAAAGAAAAAAAAGACCCTTTAATCAATGTAACAGTCTTTTTAAACCAATGCTGGTACTGAACAACATGATCTAAATAGTGTCCAAACTACTGTAGTGTGGATGTTTTTTGTTGAATCGGCCAATTAGCTATTTTTTTTTTGTGCTTGAAAATGCTTAATTCAAGGGCAAAATGTATGTACGCCTTTAAGTAACCATCTATACCACACACACACACACACACACACACACACACACGCACACAGATACACACACACACACACACACACGCACACACACATATATATATAGATAGATATACATATATATTTAGATATATATGTGTGTGTGTATATATATATACCACACACACACACACACACACACACACGCACAAAGATACACACACACACACACGCACACATATATATATAGGTAGATATACATATATATTTAGATATATATATATGTGTGTGTATATATATATATATATATATATATATATATATATATATATATATATATATATATATAGTCAGGCTTTCCCTTGACAGTTTGTCTATGTTTTAGTTTTTTCCTCTGGATTTGTCTGTTTCCTCTGTGTTTAGTATCTCCTGTCTTTAGTTCCTGTCTAGTGCTCTTATTTTGTCAGCTTCCTGTCTTGTTCCCTGAGTGCTGTGTTCCTCCTCAGCTGCGGCTGATTGGCACCTGGCCACACCCGTTGCCAATCAGCCCGCTCCTATTTGTACCTGCTTTGTCTTGTGTCAGTTGCTGGATCATTGTATTGTATTGTCGTTGCCACATGTCACTCTTGTCGTGCTACCTGTCATGTCGTTTTGTTACAGCTACTACCTGTCGCGCTACATTTTGTCCTGGTCGTCGTAGCGGTAAGCTGTTTCTGTTAGCATTAGTTATTTCCAGTTTTTCTGTTTGCTATCCACTAGCCTCCATGCTCAAGTTGATTTTTGTTTGCTAGCTTCCAGTGCTAGCTCCCTTAGTTTGTTATTCCCCCCACATGCGTGCTGTTTGTTTGCTGTTGTTTAGTTTTAATTAAATCATGTTTTCATACTCTATGCCTGCCTCCGTCTCTGCATCTTGGGGTTCGTCAACAACAAATACCTCTGACATATATATATATGTATGTATGTGTATGAATATATATATACACACATAATATTATCTTAAACATTTGTTTCAATATTTGAATATATATATATGTATATATATATATATATATATATATATATATATATACATATATATATATATACACACACTACAGGCCAAATTTGAATGAACACTGGTGGAGTTATGTACTTAACAAAAAAAACGTGAAATAACGGAAAATATGTTTTATATTCTATTTTCTTCAAAATAACCACCCTTTACTCTTTTGCACACTCTTGGCATTCTCCCGATGAGCTTCAAGAGGTAGTCACCTAAAATGGTTTTCACTTCACAGATGTGCTTGAAGCTCATCAAGAGAATGCCAAGAGTGTGCAAAGCAGTGATCAGAGCAAAGGGTGGCTATTTTGAAGAAACTACAATATAAAAGATGTTTTCAGGTTGTTCACCTTTTTTTGTTAAGTACATAACTCCACATGTGTTCATTCATAGTTTTGATGCCTTCAGTGACAATCTACAATGAAAATAGTCAAAGAAATAAAGAAAACACATTGAATGAGGAGATGGTGTGTCCAAATATATATATATATATATATATATATATATATATATATATAGAGAGAGAGAGAGAGAGAGAGAGAGAGAGAGAGAGACTCAAGGACACCATACATTTGTTAAAAGCAATGAAATACAAATAAATAAATAACAAGTTGGAAATATACAAATAATCAGATCAGGCTAAAACACAACAACAACAACACAGTGCAAATGAGGTCAGAGGGTAAAGGCAGTCCTAAATAGATGTGTTTTGAGTTGGGATTTGAAGTGAGGGAGTCAGGTAGTGTTTCTGAGATTCAGTGGCAGGCTGTTCCTGAATATATAATTACAATTGTCTTAAATATTGTTTTATTCTATTTAGAATAATATTCAATAGATTAAAGATAAAATCACATAATCATTCATTGATATTGAAACATTTTTAAGTCAAACACGATGAGGTGGTGACTTGTCCAGGGTGTACACCGCCTTCATTGTGCAGCTGGGATAGGCACCAAACCCCCCGCGACCCCGAAAGGTACAATCGGTAGAAAATGGGTGGATATCCCTATCACCAGGGGCACAACAACCTATTTTTGAAGGGGTTTGTGGCCCCCCCAAACTCCTTCTCTCGAAACCCCTTAGCAGCTGTGATACGTTCAAAATGCTTCGCCAAGTCGGTTACACTCATGTTTTTGATGATTTCTTTTTTTAATTCAATCAATATCATCCACTCTTCCTTCCCAGCAGTATCCAGTGTCAATCTCTAGTTATAAGCTACTGCTAGTAAGTAAGACCAGATGTTTGGGCAACTCTAACAGGGTTCACTGTGACATTTGCTACGTCAACTAAGGGTGGGGACGTTTCTAACTGAAATGTTTGCTTGCAACTGTAAACATAACAATTAGCTGAGGGACAGCTCCTCTCTCAAAACACTCTTAAGTTGGGGCACTCTTAAGTTGAGGTATGACGGTACCCACATTTTAGGAGCATGCAAACACATCACATATATTGCTCATGACATATGTCGATATTTGCTATGTACATTGTGGTGGTAAAATGGTTAGTACTTTCGACAGCTCATTTTTTATTTATTTCAACGAGTATCATCAACTTCTTCTCAGCACTGTCCTTAAAACGTATTTTTTTCCTTCCCTTTGTTGGAAAACATGCTACTTATAGCTACAAACTAATGCTACCGAGTAAGACCCAATGTTTTGTCAGATTTGACTGTGTTGATGTGACATTTGCCACACCAATTAATTGTAGGGTTGCTTCCAAGTCACATTTTTGCTTGCAACTTATTTCATAACAATTTGCCGAGAGGCAACTTTTACTACTTACGTATAAAATACTACACGGTCTAGCTCCAGCCGATTGTATTGTACCATATGTCCCGGCAAGAAATCTGCGTTCAAAGGACTCCGGCTTATTAGTGATTCCCAAAGCCCAAAAAAAGTCTGCGGGCTATAGAGCGTTTTTATTTCGGGCTCCAGTACTCTGGAATGCCCTCAGTAGAAGCATTTAAGTCTCACCTTAAAACTCATTTGTATACTCTAGCCTTTAAATAGACTCCCTTTTTTAGACCAGTTGATCTGCCGTTTCTTTTCTTTTTCTCCTATGTCCCACTCTCCCTTGTGGAGGGGGTCCGGTCCGATGGCCATGGATGACGTACTGGCTGTCCAGAGTCGGGACCCAGGATGGACCGCTTGCCTGTGTATCGGCTTGGGACAAATCTCTGCGCTGCTGATCCGCCTCCGCTTGGGATGGTTTCCTTCTGGCTCCGCTGTGGATGGGACTCTCGCTGCTGTGTTGGATCCGCTTTGGACTGGACTCTCGCGGCTGTGTTGGATCCACTATGGATTGAACTTTCACAGTATCATGTTAGACCCGCTCGACATCCATTGCTTTCCTCCTCTCCAAGGTTCTCATAGTCATCATTGTCACCGACGTCCCACTGGGTGTGAGTTTTCCTTGCCCTTATGTGGGCCTACCGAGGATGTCGTGGTGGTTTGTGCAGCCCTTTGAGACACTAGTGATTTAGGGCTGTATAAGTAAACACTGATTGATTGATTAATTGATTATCTTAAAGCACTCTTAAATTGGGGGCACTCTCTCTACAACCAAAGTATATGTTTCCCATTCAATAATATTAGGTTATTGTTCCCATTCAGATTGCTCACGATTTATTATGTGCTCTTTTTTCTCTTAGGTTTCATCTTTTGCCCACTTCCTGTTATTTGGTTATACTTACCGTGTCACTGTAAAATCATCTATTATTCATTTTTTTATTTTATTTCTTTTATCTGTTACGTATTTAATATTTGTGTACTTACTATGGTATATTATTCATTAATCATTTATTTATTCACTGTTCTGTTGGAGAGAACAAGGAAATGGGATAACATTGCTATGGTATGGAAAAGGGGTAGGATGAAATAAGATCTGCTTCTTATTTATCTGTTCCTTTTCGGACGTGCTGTAATGAAACAACTGGAAATAAGTGATGCATTACAATGTATCGTATGCATGTTCGTAATAAACTCAAACCTAACTGAACTATTAATAAATATAATCTAAAATATTTGTCCTACCATTTTAACCTCTTTGCCGAAACCCTCAATTGGACAAATCCCTAAGATATTTTTCAGAAAAAGCGTTTTCTGTCTTGTAGTTTGACATGGCACAGAACAGCACGTACAATGAAGAGAAAAAAAACACATGCTTTGGCATGAAAAACCCTTAAGTATGTACAGTAGGATATATTTAGTATTTTGCCTTCTTTTCTAACACAGATTTCAAAACATTAAACCCATAAGTAGGTGTGTTTGTTTCCAATGTTAAGATCTGGTAAAAGATCACCAGGACTCCTCTTCCCCCTATCCAGGAGATCGCAAAAAGCCGCTGCCTGACCAGGGCTCAGGACATCTGCAGAGACTCCTCCCACCGCCACCAAGGACTGTTTTCAGTGCTGGACTCTAGAAAGAGGTTCCGCAGCCTCCGAAGCAGAACCTCCAGGTTTTTTAACAGCTTCTTCCCTCATGCCGTAAAACTCTCGAACGCATCATAATAATCCCTTCAATTCCCCAACAAAATGGATTAACTCAATGGAATATAAAGACAATAAAACATACATCCATATACCTGGATGCATAGGCAAAAGTGCAGTATATTTATCTGTACAGTAATCCATTTATTTATATATTTTTTATCCTGCAGTACCATGAGCTAATGCAACACAATTTCCTTCTTATCTGTACTGTAAAGTTCAAATTTGAATGACAATAAAAAGGAAGTCTACGTGTGGTAAAACCAAATTAACCTATTCAAAGTGTCCATGTCCCAGATAAGTAGGTCGGAAGACCTAAATAGACATTCTGAGTATAGGACAAGGTCACGGTTAGACTTGAGTTCATGGGCTTTCTATTGTACCTGAGAATGCCGTGTTTTGTTGTGTGTCTGCTCACTAAATCCAGCTTTGCATTGGTTGAGTTGCTTCACTTCCACTTTGGAGCTAAATGACAGCAACAGCCTCCTGGGGTCTAGACATGGGAAATGAATAAGGCTTAAGTGCATTGCTGGAATTCTGTCGGGTGTGTGTTGACTGTTAGGAGTATAAATGGATGGACTGCCGCAGTGTGCAGCCGCAACACCGTTTCTGGTGTCTCTTTCCCTCAGAACAAGTGTGGGCATGTTCACATATCAAACCTATCTGTTTCTTGCCATGTGTTATCTTGCAGGTCAGCAAAACCTTGGGAGAGACCGCCCCTCGATGCCACATTCCTCCTCCCTTCATTCCCTCGTAAAAAAAACCCCCACAGCTCTCCCCAGAGGGCCGTAACGACGGGCTGGCTTTTCTTCACCCGTCATGGTTGCTTGTGGTCATGTGCTGCAGTGACACACGAGAGCCTGAGCCGTCTGTCATGCCGTCCACAAAGACGCAATGCACCCATCAGCCCCCGTCTGAGCTCCCCACAGCTGCGATACAATCTTGGGTTCTTTTGGGTGTCGCGCTCCCGACAGTATTCGCAGATGGTCAGACAAGGGGACAAGGAGACATATTGGGGATTAGGACAGAGGAAGAGAAAGTGCACTGGGCCTGTGTTGCCTCCTTTATGGTCCAGGGTTAGTTCACACTGAGCAATAACTCAAAGTTCCCGTGACAGTTTGCAGCACTCTGTCTTCTAGACTGAATAATGAATGTGCACGTTTTCCATTAGCGTTGAAAGCTACAATTATTTCACAGGGACTGACAATTACTCATGCGTTGGGATTCAGGAAAGGGTAGGGGAGTTCTATTGGGATGTATTCATCGTCTTGAGGTTATTAAATGTGTTGAAAAACCATTTAAGTGAGCAGGGGCGGTTTTTGTATCTCTTACAGCAGTGGTCCCCAACCACTGGCTGTGGCCCGATTGGTACCGGGCCGCAGAATAATTTTTTATCCATTTTTATTTAAAAAAAAAGTATTTAAAAAAAAAAAGTTTTCATTAAATCAACATAAAACACACAATATACACTTACAATTAGTGCACCAACCACAAAAACATTTCTTTTTCATGACAAAGACGTCCCTTTTTCATGAAAAAGAAAAAAAAAAAAAAAAAAGGATCCCCCCTCCCGGCCGCGGGATAAATTATTAAGCGGTGACCGGTCCGCGGATACAAAAAGGTTGGGGACCACTGTTTTACAGGCTTGTTTGTATTACAATGCACAGGGCCGACCCGTGGCGTAGGCCGTATAGGCAAATGCTAAGGGCGCCGTCCATCAGGGGGCGCCACGCCAGCCAGCTCCACAAATGTTGGAGAAATTTATTTTTTTTAAAATCGGTACAATTTTTTTTTAAATACAAAAAATAATCCCACGTCAATTAAAATGCAAGGTAAGGCCTATTTAATAGAAATATTATTTGTTACAACATTACACCCCCCCTCCCCCCGCACGGTGCCCCCCTTCCCCCCCCTTCCCGTAGCATGACTCTTTTGGTCGTCACCACAACAGCAAATCAACTCAAAATGTCAAAACGGCCAAAACTGTCAGGTGCCCAGGGAAGAAAAAAGAGAAAAGAAGAGGAGGACAGAGGTAGGTAACGTTAGCCTACATGAAATGATTTGTCTGCTACAGAATGTGATATTAACCTGGCTTTTTAGCATTAAGCTAATGTTACATGATTCGACATTTGCTAATCCATAAATAGCTAGTTCTGTTTTAACCAGAGGTGGGTAGAGTAACCAGAAATTGTACTCAAGTAAGAGTACAGTTACTTTAGAGATTTATTACTCAAGTAAAAGTAAGGAGTAGTCACCCAAATATTTACTTGAGTAAAAATAAAAAGTATGTTGTGAAAAAACTACTCAAGTACTGAGTAACTGATGAGTAACCTGATTACGGCAACAAATAATGCACAAAAACATAAAAATAGCAATGAGCAAATTCAGAGCCAGGAATATCTCTTAAGCAACTAAAACAATATTATGGTCTTCACGGTGGCAGAGGGGTTAGTGCGTCTGCCTCACAATACGAAGTTCCTGCAGTCCTGGGTTCAAATCCAGGCTCGGGGTCTTTCTGTGTGGAGTTTGCATGTTCTCCCCGTGAATGCGTGGGTTCCCTCCGGGTACTCCGGCTTCCTCCCACCTCCAAAGACATGCACCTGGGGATAGGTTGATTGGCAACACTAAATTGGCCCTAGTGTGTGAATGTGTGTGTGAATGTTGTCTGTCTATCTGTGTTGGCCCAGCGATGAGGTGGCGACTTGTCCAGGGTGTACCCCGCCTTCCACCCGATTGTAGCTGAGATAGGCGCCAGCGCCCCCCGCAACCCCAAAAGGGAATAAGCGGTAGAAAATGGATGGATGGATATCAAATAACTGTACATTAAAATAAAATAAAAAAATGGCTCATTGAGCCACAATACCTTAATGCTGGTGGCTCAGATTCTAAACAATGTAAGGATGTGAGGATCCCTCACACCGGTGACGTCACACGCACATCGTCGGCAAGGCTTTTTTATTAGCGACCAAAAGTTGCAAAGTTTTTCTTCGATGTTCTCTACTAAATCCTTACAGCAAAAATATGGCAATATCACGAAATGATCAAGCATGACACATAGAATAGACCTGCTATCCCCGTTTAAATAAGAAAATCTCATTTCAGTAGGCCTTTAAGTCACAGTCTTTCTGGGATTGAACAAAAACACAACATGTAAACTCTTCTAGGTATCAAATACCTCCTTTGTCATGTCCACCTATCAATGCAGTGCTAACTCAACAAACTGTAAGACACAGAGGTAAAAACTATTAAAAATGGGTTAAGTTTTCTTGTTTTTGACAGAGACATCATGGGGGAGGAAAGGTTCCAAACAACGATGTGTTCGAAACAGAAGACATAAAACGGCAGGGTTTAAGTTTCATTCGGGTTGAGGGAGAGGCGCCGCAGCCACGCTTTACCCTATACCTCTTGCTAGTCCTAACAGAATTGCTATTGTGACATTCAGTGGACACATGTAGAACAGCAGTGTCTTTCATTGAAATAAAAAATGCAGCTCGTTTTAATACTTGACAAACTCATCAGGCGGGCCAAATTAAACCTGTTCTTGGGCCTGAGTTTTGACACCCATGCTTTAAATACATAAAAACTTACTTGGTGGCCCAAACAACAGAACCCACAAATATTTGAATACATCTACCGTATTCTTCTGACTATAAGGTGCACCTAAAATCCTTTCATTTTCTCAAAACTCGACAGTGCACCTTATAACACGGTGCGCCTAATGTACGGAATAATTGTGGTTGTGCTTATCGACCTCGAAGCTATTTTATTTAGTATATGGTGTAATGATAAGCGTGACCAGATGGCAATCACACTTCAAAGATACGTGTTGACTGCAAAATGAATTAAGTAAACAACATCAACATTTTATATTTTTCATTGAAAATATAGAACATTACACACAGCGCTCAAAAATCTATCAAAATGATTTAGTACGACTTTGGTAAGCTATGAAGCCGCATCACTTGATATAATGTACTGTGCTTCAACATCCGAGTATTATTATGGTGTGTGTAAGGTAAGACATATTATCTGACGTTTTCTTTATCAATATTATGAAAAAGCAACTTTTCTTACCTTCTGGTACCTGCTGATCTGTATTTGGGATCTGCATAAGTCCTGGAAATTTGCGTGAATCCGCTTTTGTAGTCGGTGGTGACACCGTAGTCGATAAGCTTCTTCTTTTTCTCTATCTTCTTGTTATGGGACATTCATCCTTCACTGTTGTCATTTCTAATAACGTTCTTACTTATATCTGTCAGTAAAATCGCAATGAAAATGCTAAAACATACCGGTATAGTGAGTTTACATTATTCACCCAAGGAAATTTAGTTATTAGAGTGTTCTGGTTGTTCACCGGACGCATGTGCGGCACTGTTGTTGCACTAGTGAGCCACGGATGAGGAGATGTTGCTCCCTTATTGATTTAAGTAAAGTCTGAATGTCATTAAAACAGTTTTTTCCATCTTTTAAAACTTCTTCCACTCCTGTCCTTGCACGCTACACCGCTACAACAAAGATGACAGGGAGAAGACGCTGCCAAAGGTGAGCCACGTAGATAAGACCGCCCACCAAATGGCGTAACCTGAAGCGACTTGAAGATAATCTGGAAAACATAATCTATGCAACATTTTGACCGAAAAACACCATTACATGTTATGTAGACTAAAATGAAGTGTTTTCAATTTAGAAAAATAAATATATGACCTCTTTAATGCGACCTATAATCCGGTGAGCCTTTTGTATGAAAAAAAAAGACCTGACTAGACCCCGCTCATCAGCAATGCGCCTTATAATCTGGTGTGCCCTATGGTCCGAAAAATACGGTATTCCATCCATCCATTTTCTACCGCTTATTCCCTTTCGGGGTCGCGGGGGGCGCTGGCGCCTATCTCAGCTACAATCGGGCGGAAGGCGGGGTACACCCTGGACAAGTCGCCACCTCATCGCAGGGCCAACACAGATAGACAGACAACATTCACACTCACATTCACACACTAGGGCCAATTTAGTGTTGCCAATCAACCTATCACAATACGAAGGTCCTGCAGTCCTGGGTTCAAATCCAAGCTCGGGATCTTTCTGTGTGGAGTTTGCATGTTCTCCCCGTGAATGCGTGGGTTCCCTCCGGGTACTCCGGCTTCCTCCCACTTCCAAAAATACGGTATTAATTAAAAATATTCTGTTTTTATTTTTCAGAATATTCAAATCAAATTTGGGCATTAAATAATAGAACACTCGTCTTCCCCAAAATGTCTTGGTCAACCAGGGAAAATAAATTTTTGCCTGTAGCCTTATTCATCCAACATTTCATACACTGAAGTGCAAGCAAATGTTCGGACAACTTTTCAGTGTCGTCAAAAGCAGAATTTTTGACTGAGTTGGTAAGTTCCCAGAGTATGGACAATTTTCTCAAATCCCAAAAAGGAATGAATTTAAGTAATTAACAATTTTGGAGAATGCTTCTGAAAAAAACTTAACTTATATGCAAACCAAACAAGATTAGCCTTCCTCTCTTGGCTTTTTCTCTTCCTCTGCATTCCATGCCCTGCTTGCTTCTTTGTCTTGTCATGTCTTGTCTATACTTTTTGTATCCCCCTGTTGCACTGCTCTCTAAAATCTAAACCAGTGTTTTTTAGCATTGTTGTGCTGCGAGCCACCCCTAGAGATCCGTCAAAAATATCTGTAACTCAGCTGTGGTCCGTATGGGCCCCAGTTATACTCAGTTTACACTTTTCCACCACTTGTGGCAGTAATGACAATAACAAACAAACAGAAAAAGCCTGGAGCTAAAGTAGAGTCTTATGTGCAAAAATTATGACTAAAGTTGTGAACCCATATTTTTATTTGCACTTTATTTTCATTGACTGTTTATTTAAGAAACAATCATTATCGATCAATTAATTTTAACACATTGTATGTAAAGAAATCCTTTAACTTATTTATTATTTGCTTTCTTATGCATTATTGGTTATCAATTTCTGTATTTTTGTAATCAGCCTGACTTAAACCTAAGATTTATGTGTTAAATGGATAAATAATCTTTGTGATGAACACGTTTTCATATCATTTGTTAAGCTGTTAATTTGTAAGTAGGTTAGATATTATTATTGAATATAAATGAATTGAAAAATGTATTACTAATTGAGTGTTAATATTTGAGTGGGCCCAAAGCCCCACTGTAGTGGAAACATTGTGCCCCAATGTTAGAAAGGTTAAGAACTCCTGATCTAAACAATGGAATTGATCAACTTTCCTCTTAACAAAATTAACTAGATCTCAAGTCAGGGTAACCTGTCATAAAGGAACGGTTGTTGCTGGACACACAATGGACACTTGCGAGAAGCAGAGTTCCCCTTGCTTGGCTACCCTATCAGTCAAGGATTTTGAAGATATCTACCTATTCAGAATCATAATAACAGTACATTTGCTGATTGAAGTAAGAGTTGCCCTGGTGCATCTGCAAATTGGAAGATGTTGGTTGCCGCTCAAGGTACCCCAACGCTGCCACAAATAATTGAAACATGAGGACAGAGCGGGCCCTGCGATGAGGTGGCAACTTGTCCAGGTTGTACGCCACCTTCTGCCCGATTATAGCCGAAATAGGCACCAGCGCCCCCCGCCACCCCAAAAGGAACAAGCGGTAGGAAATGGATGGATGGATGGACAGAGCGTGGGCACTGAGACTTGTGACTTCGGATTAACTCGCAAACTGGACAACATCTTGGAGACGCCATCCGCTCTGCATTTGAGGACCAGAAATACACATTTAGAGTGAAAAGTTAAAATTAGTTTTCACTAGCTCCAACACTAACATTCTAATCTAGATTGTTTTGCCTGGCTGCAAGCGAGCTAGCAAGGCAAGCGAAGACGCAACAAACACCTTGTTGCAAACTTTGTTCGCTGCGTAGGCACAGCGATTCCAGGACTACAGACAAAACACACAAACACAATGGATCATGGACTGCCGCATATGTACACATAAGGCCCTTTTCCAAGATTAATGTTGTCATCTTAACAAGGCATCTCCTCCTAACTATACGAGTGCACATATTACCGTCCCCTTAAAAGGAGTAAAGTGCACCCTTTTTTGGACTTTATCAGTGAATTTTCAGTTTTTGTTGCTGATCTCGTGACACACGAAGATAATATAATTCTAATTGGGGATTTTAATATCCATATGATCACCGTCCGACATACTGTGTATGGGGCTCCATATTTAATTGATAGCTGTGGTCTTACACAAATAATAAATGAACCCAGGCATCGCAACAGTAATACGATAGATCTCGTCAAGGTTTCAGCGCCTACAAAGTTATGATATTCCAGTACACCAAAGTAATGTTCGATCACTACCTCATAAAATTCCAAGCTCTGACCGACTGTCAACAAGCTACTCATAACCAATGCTTGAGTGGCTATTACATTAATGCTGCCACACCTACGACTCTTGCTAGCCTACTGCCTTCGGTATTGGCACCATTCTCAAATTATGTGGGCTCTATCGATAACTTCACCAACTTTAATGATGCCCAGCGCAATGCCCATGATAGTATAGCACCGCTAAAGCTAAAAAAAGGCCCCTAAAAGGCGTCCCCCTGGTTCTCAGAAGAAACCAGAGCTCTTAAACTATCATGTAGAAAACTGGAACACAAATGGGGTGCGACTAAACTTAAGGTTTTCCATCAAGCATGGAGTGATAGTTTAATAACTTATAAAGACTTGCTTACCTTAGCTAAAACTAATCAATACTCCAATCTCATCCGCCTCAATAAAAACAATCCTAAATATTTGTTCAGTACCAAAGCATCACTAACACAACAAAGTTCTTCTCCTAGTCCTCCACCAACTCGGCTGATGATCTTATGCAATTCTTTACTAAGAAAATGTAACTCATACATATCCAATACATATCCATAGAAATAGAAACCCACTGGAACTAATGGCAAGTATATTTAGTTGTATTATATAACTATGCTCTTTTCCTCGACCATGACGTATCACATATAGCGGATCACATACATTAGCCAAAACATAAGCCCGCCCGTTAGCAAAAATGAGTAAAAAACAAAAGTCTCTGGAGAGCTTTTATGCAAAGGAAAAAAGGCCAAGCCTCGCACCAATTTAGCATTATTATTAGTTGTTTTTTTCATGCACTTATTTTTTATGTATTTATCTGCCACACATGGAAGGCCAGTCCGTGGAAATAATGCCTGGTGAAAAGAATGTTGAGTACCCCTGCTCCAGTTCATTGTAAATGTGTTTGATAGGGTTTAGGTCAGAGCTCTGTGTGGGCCAGTATAGTTCTTTCTCCACCATACCCTTTACTATGTGGAAAAAAAAACATAAAAAATAGTCTTCCCCAAATTGTTCCTTCATATTATTAATATATCGGTAAGATGAAGCATTACTGTTCAATTGGAATTATAGGGTTGATAATTGATTGGTTGTATAGGAGGTGTGTCTTAAGACCTTTATATCTGGAGATCCGCACTTAGATTGCTCTAAATAGACTTACCAGTTTTACTTTTGCTGTTTGATTGACATTCCAGTATATCCAGGACCATGCCATTGTATAAGCAGTCTTCTGTCTGATTATGTCTAGATAGAAACCCAAGTCTCTGAGGCACCGAGGAGAATCAGGCAAGCAGCCTATATGAAGAATCAAACCGGTGCCGGATGAGCGAGCCGTTACTCTACAGGGACTTGGGCTTGGCATGCAGCCATCAAGCAGACTTTTTTTCTACTATTCACTGCAATTGCAATGCTTTGTCACTGCCAATTTTCCCATACTCAATGGCCGATCAATTAATGGTTTCTAATGAAAACAGAGATGTCACTGAATGCCGCATCTATCCTCCAGTCACGGAGGGAGCACGGAAGTCCTGGCTATCGATCTACTGTACTCAGTACATCTGGTATTCTTGCTGTGACAGTAAAAAGGAATGCTGGATTAACCAGTTAAAGAGTGGTCCATTGACATTCTGTTACTGGTTCTGTTTTGCTTAACACATCAGGAGTAGAGGAAAGGGATATATAGTCCAGCGACTTGATTAAAACATCAGTGCCCAATCTTGTGGATAGCACCTCCCGACCTGTATACTAAAGCCTTTCTTAAATAAATCAGTGTGTTGCTTTACTTAATGACTCAAGTTTGCTCTGGGTGTACTGACAATGTCGACCACATAAAGACTTATAGGACATTTAATTTTTAATAGAAACGTCAAAACATGTAAAAACCTTGATATCTTTTGTCTTTTTGTATTTTTTCTACAGCGTGTACCAGCTCCCCAAGGGTCAACAGGTCAGTAAGGATTAGAGCTGCTGGTTTCAAGTCCTCCTAACATTTCAGAAATAATTTTGTAGCTGGAAGCCTAATGGGCAAGCAGCGTGAAGAGTTTGCTCTCATCATATCACACCGGAATAAATCTTTGCTATGTGTCAGGGAGGTGCTATGCTTGTTCTTTTGGTAGTCCTGATTCCAAAACAAGCACCCCCATTCCTACAACCTCTAGAAAAATGTATGGAATCACCAGTCTTGGAGGATTTTCAATTCAGTTGTTTAATTTTGTCGGAGAAAAAAAAGGGACAAAATAATAGTAATTTAAAAACACCAATTTCAGGCTTTAAAGGGGAACATTATCACAATTTCTGAAGGGTTAAAACCAATAAAAATCAGTTCCCAGTGGCTTTTTTTATTTTTCAAAGTTTTTCTCAAAATTTTACCCATCACGCAAAATCCCGAAAAACGGCTTCAAAGTGCCTGATTTAACCGTCGTTATATCCACCTGTCCATTATCCTATGACGTCACAGCGTGACCACACAGAAACAAACATGGCGGATAGCACAGAAAGGTATAGTGATATTAGCTCGGATTCAGACTCGGATTTCAGCGCCGTAAGTGATTCAACAGATTACGAATGTATAGAAACGGATGGTTGGAGTGTGGAGGCAGGTACCGAAAACAAAATTAAAGAAGAAACAGAAGCTTTTGAGCCATATCACGGCACACAGCGGCACGGGAGGAAGCACGGATGAATTCGGCGATTCCCTTCTAATCAACGATTGGTATGTGTTTGTTTGGCGTTAAATATCGGTAAAGGGAAAGGCTGGATGCAAATATAGCTACAAATGAGGCATAATGATGCAATATGTACATACAGCTAGCCTAAATAGCATGTTAGCATCAATTAGCTTGCAGTAATGCCGTGACCAGATATGTCTGATTAGCACACTCCACATAAGTCAATAACATCAACAAAACTCACCTTTGTGATTTCGTTGACTTTATCGTTGGAAATGCATCTGCTTTGAGTGTCGCAGGATATCCACACATTCTTGCCATCTCTGTGCCATCTCTGTCGTAGCATAGCTGTCGCCGGTACAGTGTGCAGAACAAACGAGGGACTTTTGCATGGTTTGGCCACTGGTGCAACTTGAATCCGTCTCTGTTCGTGTTGTTACACCCTCCGACAACACACCGACGAGGCATGATGTCTCCAAGGTACCGTAAAACAGTCGAAAAAATTGAAAATAACAGCTGATTTGAATTTTTGTGTGTAATGTGTTTGAGAAAATGGCGGGTCGCTTCACGGTGTGACGTCACGGGTGAAAGGTCATTGCTCCGACAGGCGAACAATCGAAAGGCGTTTAAATTGCCAAATTCACCCTTGTAGAGTTCGGAAATCGGTTAAAAAAACATATGGTCTTTTTTCTGCAACATCAAGGTATATATTGACGCTTACATAGGTCTGGTGATAATGTTCCCCTTTAGGGAAAAAAAAGAAATCAAGAATACAAATTGTGGTAGTCTGTAACATTTTATTTTTACATCCAGCAGAGTGAAAAAAATTTGGAAGCACTCTATTCTAAAGAAATATGGAATAACTTTTATTTACAAAGCTAGCACCTGCATCAGATTAAATCTGTTCATTGGTCTGCAGTTAAAAATGAGTGTTCACACCTCGGAGAGCTGATGAACCAGGTGGATTGACATGAACCATAGCTCAAACATGAGCGATGTCAAGTGAGACAATCATGCAATGTTGCAAAAGATGTTGATTGTAAAAAATCAGTATCGAGTACAAAAAACATGCGAAGGTTTTAAAAAGGCACGCACACAGATAGACCAGGTATAACATCGAAGCACCAAAACTGAATACTTAAGGAAAACAGAAAATGCACAGCAAAACAAATGAAAAACAAATGAGCGAAAACAGGTATCACCGTTTGACAGAACTGTAAGAAACAGCCTAAAGGAAATGGGATTTCAATCCAGAAAAGTTAAACGAATGCTGTCATTAACATCTAAACCTAAAACAACAGGGTTACAATGACCCAAGCAAAACAATTTAGGATTATACAGTGGGGCAAAAAAGTATTTAATCAGCCACCGATTGTGCAAGTTCTCTCATTTAAAATGATGACAGAGGTCTGTCATTTTCATCATAGGTACACTTCAACTGTGAGAGGTAGAATGTGAAAAAAAATCCATGAATTCACATTGTAGGAATTTTAATGAATTTATTTGTAAATTATGGTGGAAAATAAGTATTTGGTCCACCATTCAAAGCTCTCACTGATGGAAGGAGGTTTTGGCTCAAAATCTCAGGATACATGGCCCCATTCATTCTTTCCTTAACATGGATCAATCGTCCTGTCCCCTTAGCAGAAAAACAGTCCCAAAGCATGATGTTTCCACCCCCATGCTTCACAGTAGGTTTGGTGTTCTTGGGATGCAACTCAGTATTCTTCTTTCTTCAAACACGACGAGTTGAGTTTATACCAAAATGGATACATGGAGGAACAGTGTTGTTTTCGTCCTGGTCGTGGAACTGTGGACCAGCTCTATACTCTCGGCAGGGTTCTTGAGGGTGCATGGGAGTTTGCCCAACCAGTCTACATGTGCTTTGTGGACTTGGAGAAGGCATTCGACCGTGTCCCTCGGGAAGTCCTGTGGGGAGTGCTCAGAGAGTATGGGGTATCGGACTGTCTTATTGTGGCGGTCCGCTCCCTGTACGATCAGTGCCAGAGCTTGGTCCGCATTGCCGGCAGTAAGTCGAACACATTTCCAGTGAGAGTTGGACTCCGCCAAGGCTGTCCTTTGTCACCGATTCTGTTCATAACTTTTATGGACAGAATTTCTAGGCGCAGTCAAGTGTTGAGGGGTTCCGGTTTGGTGACCGCAGGATTAGGTCTCTGCTTTTTGCAGATGATGTGGTCCTGATGGCTTCATCTGACCGGGATCTTCAGCTCTCACTGGATCGGTTCGCAGCCGAGTGTGAAGCGACCGGAATGAGAATCAGCACCTCCAAGTCTGAGTCCAGGGTTCTCGCCCGGAAAAGGGTGGAATGCCATCTCCGGGTTGGGGAGGAGACCCTGCCCCTAGTGGAGGAGTTCAAGTACCTAGAAGTCTTGTTCACGAGTGGGGGAAGAGTGGATCGTGAGATCGACAGGCGGATCGGTGCGGCGTCTTCAGTAACGCGGACGTTGTACCGATCCGTTGTGGTGAAGAAGGAGCTGAGCCGGACGGCAAAGCTCTCAATTTACCGGTCGATCTACGTTCCCATCCTCACCTATGGTCATGAGCTTTGGGTCATGACCGAAAGGATAAGATCACGGGTACAAGCGGCCGAAATGAGTTTCCTCCGCCGTGTGGCGGGGCTCTCCCTTAGAGATAGGGTGAGAAGCTCTGCCATCCGGGAGGAACTCAAAGTAAAGCCGCTGCTCCTACACATCGAGAGGAGCCAGATGAGGTGGTTCGGGCATCTGGTCAGGATGCCACCCGAACGCCTCCCTACCGTCTTCCCCGGTAGGAGGCCACAGGGAAGACCCAGGACACGTTGGGAAGACTATGTCTCCCAGCTGGCCTGGGAACGCCTCGGGATCCCACGGGAAGAGCTAGACGAAGTGGCTGGGGAGAGGGAAGTCTGGGTTTCCCTGCTTAGGCTGTTGCCCCCGCGACCCGACCTCGGATAAGCGGAAAAAGATGGATGGATAGATGGATGGATGATACAGCAGAGGATTGGGAGAATGTCATGTGGTCAGATGAAACCAAAATAGAACTTTTAGTTTTTTTGGTTTTGGTATTCAGCAACACAGATGTCCAAATTACTGTGTGATTATGCGATGAAAAGAGACAACTTTTAGCTGTGAGTGGTGCTGGGCTAATATGTCCCCTCCAACCAATAACGTCACAAGCACGCGTCATCATTTATGAAATTTAAAATTGTAATTTCTTAAACTAAAAAGGCAGTATTGGCATGTGTTGCAATGTTAATATTTCATCATTGATATATAAACTATCAGACTGTGTGGTCGGTAGTAGTGGGTTTCAGTAGGCCTTTAAGAGCTTCCTTTGACAGTTCAACCTGTTTTATGGAGGTTGACAAACATACGTAATAGATCTACATGCCTCTGCAGGATAACTGTACAGTATAATTTGGACCAAATTGTTCCTCAAATATTGTGAGCCATTGTGGCGCCTGTGAAATTGCAGATAAAGCAAACCTTACCTAACCTTCTGCTACCCTGCAGCGTTCATAAATGGCATGCTGCACCTGATCTGATGTCATCACTTTTGTAGTCTACACAGCTCTGCCTCTGACTTTTGACTTACGAGCATCAATCGGACATAAATCTAAATGGACAATTTATACATATGTAAATGGTCTGTTTAAAAATTCAAGTCAGTCATTTTATGTTCAACCACACGCTATGCCACACTGTGTTGGGCAAAACTTTATCAATATCTGATGCTGGCGTATTAAATCACTACAGTGAGCGACATCAATCTTGCAGTTGTAACGATCTGTTTTTCCTTTGGACCTCAGATAGAGAGAGCCCATTCCAAGAAAAAAGTATTCAAAAGTGGCTGAGATGCTTGAGCGGCAATGTCAGTGAGCACCAAGTACAAAATAACTGAAGAAAAGGCGCCAAGCTTAAAGGCTTACTGAAATGAGATTTTCTTATTTAAACGGGGATAGCAGGTCCATTCTATGTGTCATACTTGATCATTTCGCGATATTGCCATATTTTTGCTGAAAGGATTTAGTAGAGAACATCCACGATAAAGTTTGCAACTTTTGGTGTTAAGAGAAATGCCCTGCCTCTACGGGAAGTTGCAGACGATGACGTCACACTATTTTTAATGGGAGCCTCCAACAAAAAGTGCTATTCAGACCGAGAATACAACAATTTCCGCATTAATTTGAGCGAGGATGAAAGATTTGTGTTTGAGGATATTGATAGCAACGGACTAGAAAAAAAAAAGATAAAAAAAAAATAAGTTAAAAAAAAAAACGCGATTGCATTGGAACGGATTCCGATGTTTTTAGAGACATTTACTAGGATAGTTCTGGGAAATCCCTTATCTTTCTATTGTGTTGCTCGTGTTTTAGTGAGTTAAAAAGTACCTGATAGTCGGAAGGGTGTCTCCACGGGTGTCTTGACGCCAGTGTCTCAGGGGAGTCGACGGCAGCTATGGACGGCACAAGCTCAGCTTTTCTCCGGTAAGAACTGACTTTTTAACCACAATTTTCTCACCAAAACCTGCTGGTTGACATGTGGTAGGGATCCATGTTCGCTTGTCCGCGCTCTGATCCATAGGTAAGGTTAACCTCCAGGAATTTTAAACAAGGAATCACCTTGTGTTTGTGTGTCTAAAGGCTAAAGCTTCCCAACTCCATCTTTCTACTGTGACTTCTCCAATATTAATTGAACAAATTGCAAAAGATTCAGCAACACAGATGTCCAAAATACTGTGTAATTATGCCGTTAAAGCAGACGACTTTTAGCTGTGTGTGTGAGCAGCGCTCATATTTCCTTAAAACCCGTGACGTCTTGCGTACACGTCATCATTACACGACGTTTTCAAGATGAAACTCCCGGGAAATTTAAAATTGTAATTTAGTAAACTAAAAAGGCCGTATTGGCATGTGTTGCAATGTTAATATTTCATCATTGATATATAAACTATCAGACTGTGTGGTGGGTAGTAGTGGCTTTCAGTAGGCCTTTAAGCTAACAAAGCAATGTTTGCACGGTGCTTTTAAGGAACTGCAAAACTAAAAAATACAATGAGAACAAAATAAAAAGGACTGCTGAGACAGAATGAGTTAGGCAGAAAGTTGTGGGTTTGATGAAAAATGTGGTCTTTACCATTCGGGGGGGAAAAGAAGGAACCGAAGGTGAGTTACAAAAGAAGTTAAAAGGTGGCGGAAATGTAAATATGCAACAATCCCACTTTTGGGATAATAACAGTCCGACTGCAGCAGCAGTGCCTCAAATTACCACTAATTGCTGAGCAGCTGCAGGTGTGCCTCATTGTTCTGCTCATTTTGGAAAAAATACCTAAAGAACAGCGGAATGAGAGGCAACAATACAAAATAAAAGTCAGGAAAGATGCACATTCAGTACTACACCTACAATATTTTGTACAGGTAAAGTATTTGCATTAGAAAGAAGTTAAATTTAGAAGTGCAAATTCAAAGAAGTAACTTAAACCTAATATGCTATGATTTGATTACACTCACACAGGCTGTACACTGATTGCTTCTTCCTACTCCTTTTCAAACATGTTAAAAAGAGAAACTGTAAATTGTGATGTATCATGTTATATTAATGCATGTTCGAAATAAACTCAAACTCCACTCAACTCAACTCAACTGATTATTCTAAGTCAGTGGTTCTCTACCTTTTGTCAGTGATGTACTCCCTGTGAACATATTTTTAATTCAAGTACCCCTTAATCAGAACAAAGCATTTTTGGTTGAAAAAAAGAGATAAAGAAGTAAAATACAGCACTATGTCATCAGTTTCTGATTTATTAAATTGTATAACAGTGCAAAGCATTGCTCATTTGTAGTGGTCTTTCTTGAACTATTTGGAAAAAAAGATATAAAAATAACTCAAAACTTGATGAAAAATAAACAAGTGATTCAATTATAAATAAAGATTTCTACACATAAAACTAATCATCAACTTAAAGTGCCCTCTTTGGGGATTGTAATAGAGATCCATCTGGATTCATCAACTTAATTCCAAACATTTCTTCACAAAAAAAGAAAACTTTAACATCAATATTTATGGAACATGTCCACGAAAAATCCAGCTGTCCACACTGAATATTGCATTGTTGCATTTCTTTTCACAGTTTATGAACTTACATTCATATTTTGTTAAAGTATTATTCAATAAATACATTTATAAAATGATTTTTGAATTGTTACTATTTTTAGAATATTTAAAAAAAATCTCATGTACCCCTTGGCATACCTTCAAGTACCCCCAGGGGTACGTGTACCCCCATTTGAGAATTTGAGAACCACTGTTCTAAGTGATATCCTAGTTAGAGTTTTATAGTATAGTACTGTTCTATAGCAGTTTTTTCATTACCATAGGGCCTGGGCCCATTGTTGGGCTACAAGCGCCCCCTTCAGGGCCACCAAAAGAGTTATGTTTCTCAGCTTTGGTCTGAGCTACTCAGTTGTAATACACTTTTCCACCATGTGTGGCAGTAATGACATTATCATACAAACACAAGAAGTCTGGAGTTTAAGTCATAGAGGAGTTACTTAAGCGCAAATATTATGACTAAATTGGTGAAGCTGTATTTTAATTGGCACTTACATTTTACTGACGGTTTATTTGAAAAACATGTTATTATTATTTATTATTAATTTATTTAGAATGTGTTATCGGAGCACTGCGTAATTGTACAAAACCCAAAACCAGTGAAGTTGTCACTTTGTGTAAATCGTAACTAAAAACAGAATACAATGATTTGAAAATCCTTTTCTACTTATATTCAGTTGAATAGATTGCAAAGACAAGATACTAAATGTTCGAACTGGTAAACTTTGTTTTTTCTAAAGCAAGAATCAAGAAAGACTGGGAAATAATTCCACCTGAAAAGCTTAAAAAATTGGTCTCTTCAGTTCCCAAACGTTTACTGAGTGTTGTTAAAAGGAAAGGCCATGTAACACAGTGGTAAAAATGCCTATGGGCCAACTTTTTTACAATGTGTTGCTGCCAATGAATCCTAAGTTAATGTTTATCTGTAAAGAAACATTTAGTTTCTCAGTTCGAACATTAAATATCTTGTCTTTGCAGTCTATTACTCACAAACTACTCAGTGGCCTAGTGGTTTGAGTGTCCGCCCTAAGATTGGTAGGTTGTGAGTTCAAACCCTGGCCGAGTCATACCAAAGACTCTAAAAATTGGACTTGTTCCTTTCCTCGGCACTCAGCATCAAGGGTTGGAATTGAGGGGTTAAATCACCAAAAATGATTCCCGGGCGCGGCACCGCTGCTGCCCACTGCTCCCCTCACCTCCCAGGGGTGATCAAGGGTGATGGGTCAAATGCAGAGAATAATTTCGCCAAACCAAGAGTGTGTGTGACAATCATTGGTACTTTTTATTTAATTGAATATGTGACGATCGGTCACTTAATTTCTGTTTGTTTCTTTGTTTTTGTATTCACTTCCTATCAGTGCTCTTATTTTGGTTTCCACTTCCTGCTTGTTCCGCTGAGCACTTTTGTTCACACACCTGCTGTTGATTGACAGCTGGTCCTCACCTGCGTCCAATCAACATGCGTCTTATTTATGTTTTGTGACATGACAAAACATTAATAGGACGACAAGACACTCTATGTTAGATACCTTTGTTTGCAAGACTGCTTCATTTTCTGCTACAAAAGATTACAACTCTTCATACCTTCTCTTCGGTCTCCCGGTTCCTGCATCTTGGGGTCACAAAATTGGCAGCCCTGCGCGTTCCTAACATAATATATATTCAAAAAGGATTTGCAAACCATTGTATTTTGTTTTTATTTACTTACGGACATGCCAACTTCACTGGTTTTGGGTTTTGTATGTTGATTTATTTTTCGTCAGTTGTTATGAATCCCTTCTTTCGCAGTATATTTGATTAGTACTTATTTTGTAATCAGCTTGACCTAAACCCTGATAATAATCTTTGTGATTAACAAAGAAACACGCACACTTTTGTCGGATACTATCAACGCATCTCAAGTCTGTTGTCGCACCAGTAACAGAGATGTTTTGGAAAGAAAGGTTGCCAACATTTAAAGGCCTACTGAAAGCCACTACTAGCGACCACGCAGTCTGATAGTTTATATATCAATGATGAAATATTAACATTGCAACTCATGCCAATACGGCCTTTTTAGTTTACTAAATTACAATTTTAAATTTCTCGGGAGTTTCGTCTTGAAAACGTCGTGTAATGATGACGTGTACGCAAGACGTCACGGGTTTTAAGGAAATATGAGCGCTGCACACACACACAGCTAAAAGTCTTCTGCTTTAACGGCATAATTACACGGTATTTTGGAGATCTGTGTTGCTGAATCTTTCGCAATTTGTTCAATTAAAGGGGAACATTATCACAATTTCAAAAGGGTTAAAAACAATAAGAATCAATTCCCAGTGGCTTGTTGTATTTTTTGAAGTTTTTTTCAAAATTTTACCGGTCTCAGAATATCCCTAAATAAAGCTTTAAAGTACCTTATTTTCGGCTCTCTGCGAAGACACAGGCCAATTCCCTGTTACGTCACACAGTGCTTCCAATGTAAACAAACAATGGGAATACCACAGCAAGATATAGTGACATTAGCTCGGATTCAAACTCGGATTTCAGCGACTTAAGCCATTCAACAGATTACGCATGCATTGAAACAGATGGTTGGAGTATGAAAATATTGAAGAAGAAACTGAAGCTATTGAGCGAATAGCTATTGACGCTATTCATAGCCATAGCATGGCCGAATAGCTGCGTTAGCATCGCTGGTAAAATGTGCGGACCAAACGATCAGGACTTTCGCATCTTTTGACACTGGAGCAACTTAAATCCGTCGATTGATAAGTGTTTTTTTCGCATTAAATGTGGGTGGAAGGAAACGTAATATAGTTGCAAATGCATCTGCAGGTTATCCATACATCTCTGTGCCATGTCTGCTTTAGCACCGCCGGTAAATAGCATGTTAGCATCGATTAGCGTAGCATGTTAGCATCGATTAGCTGGCAGTCAACATCAACAATACTTACCTTTGTGATTTCGTTGACTATCGTTGCAAATGCATTTGCAGGTTATCCATACATCTCTGTGCCATGTCTGCCTCAGCATCGCCGGTCATATGTGCGGACACTCTGGTACATTCAACGGGGGTCTGGCGGCAGAAACTTTCGCATCTTCGTGCCAGTGGTGCAACTTGAATCCCTCCCTGTTAGTGTTGTTACACCCTCCGACAACACACCGTCGAGGCATGATGTCTCCAAGGTTCCAAAAAATTGTCAAAAAAACGGAAAATAACAGAGCTGAGACCCGGTGTTTGTAATGTGTTGAAAATGAAAATGGCGGGTGTGTTACCTCGGCGACGTCACATTCTGACGGCATCGCCTCCAGCGCGATTAACAGAAAGGCGTTTAATTCGCCAAAATTCACCCATTTAGAGTTCGGAAATCGGTTAAAAAAATAGATGGTCTTTTTTCTGCACCATCAAGGTATACATTGACGCTTACATAGGTCTGATGATAATGTTTGCCTTTAATATTGGAAAAGTCAAGGTAGAAAGATGGAGTTGGGAAGCTTTAGCCTTTAGCCACACAAACACACGGTGATTCCTTGTTTAAAATTCCTGGAGGTGAAACTTTACTATGGATCAGAGCGCGGTCAGGCAAACATGAATCACGACGGAATGTCAACCAGCAGTTTTCGGTGAGAAAATTGTGGTAAAAAGTCGCTTCTTACCAGAGAAAAGCTGAGCTTGTGCCGTCCATAAAGCTGCTGTCGACTCCCCTGAGACCTTGGCTTCAAGACGCCCGTGGACGTACACCTCCGACTAACAGGTACTATTTAACTCACTAAAACACTAGTAACACAATAGAAAGATAAGGTATTTCCCAGAACTATCCTAGTAAATGTCTCTAAAAACATCGGAATCCGTCCCAATGCAATCACGTTTTTTTTTTTAAAGGGGAACATTATCACCAGACCTATGTAAGCGTCAATATATACCTTGATGGTGCAGAAGAAAGACCATATATTTTTTAACCGATTTCAGAATTGTAAATGGGTGAATTTTGGTGAATTAAACGCCTTTCTGTTCCTCGCTCTTTTTGCGATGACGTCAGAACGTGACGTCTCCGAGGTAATACAGCCGCCATTTTCATTTTCAACACATTGCAAACATTGGGTCTCAGCTCTGTTATTTTCCGTTTTTTCGACAATTTTTTGGAACCTTGGAGACATCATGCCTCGTCGGTGTGTTGTCGGAGGGTGTAACAACACTAACAGGGAGGGATTCAAGTTGCACCACTGGCCCGAAGATGCGAAAGTGTCTGCCGACAGACCCCCATTGAATGTGCCAGAGTGTCTCCACATTTTACCGGCGATGACAGACATGGCACAGAGATGTATGGATAACCTGCAGATGCATTTGCAACGATAAAGTCAACGAAATCACAAAGGTGAGTTTTGTTGATGTTGACTTATGTGCTAATCAGACATATTTGGTCGCGGCGTGACTGCCAGCTAATCGATGCTAACATGCTACGCTAATCGATGCTAACATGCTATTTCTCGGCGGTGCTAAAGCAGACATGGCACAGAGATGTATGGATAACCTGCAGATGCATTTGCAACTATATTACGTTTCCTTCCACCCACATTTAATGCGCAAACAACACTTACCAATCGAAGGATTTAAGTTGCTCCAGTGTCATGAGATTCGAAAGTCCTGATCGTTTGGTCCGCACATTTTACCGGCGATGCTAACGCAGCTGTTCGGCCATGCTATTGCTATGAATAGCGTCAATAGCTATTCGCTCAATAGCTTCAGTTTCTTCTTCGATACTTTCATACTCCCACCATCCGTTTCAATACATGTGTAATCTGTTGAATTGCTTAAGCCGCTGAAATCTGAGTCTGAATCCGAGCTAATGTCGCTATATCTTGCTGTGCTATTCGCCATTGTTTGTTTACATTGGCAGCACTGTATGACGTCACAGGGAAATGGATAGTCACATCGCAAATAGCAAAAATCAAGCACTTTAATGCTTTTTTTAGGGATATTCCGGGACCGGTAAAATTTTGAAAAAAAATACAACAAGCCACTGGGAACTGATTTTTATTGTTTTTAACCCTTTTGAAATTGTGATAATGTTCCCCTTTAACTTGTTTTTTTTAATCTTTTTTTTTTTCTAGTCCGTCGCTATCAATATCCTCAAACACAAATCTTTCATCCTCGCTCAAATTAATGGGGAAATTGTCATTTTCTCGGTCCGAATAGCACTTTTTGTTGGAGGCTCCCATTAAAAACAATGTGAGGATGTGAGGAGCCATCAACGGGTGACGTCATCGTCTACTACTTCCGGTAGAGGCAAGGGCTTTTCGCTTAACACTGAAAGTTGCAAACTTTATCGTGGATGTTCTCTACTAAATCCTTTCAGCAAAAATATGGCAAAATCACAAAATGATCAAGTATGACACATAGAATGGACCTGCTATCCCCGTTTAAATAAGAAAATCTGATTTCAGTAGGCCTTTAAGGAACACGAGTGTGACCACCTTTGGTAGTTTTGACCCAAAGGGTGGTGTATGTTGACAAGACCCTGGCAGGGTGAGGGGCAAACAAACAAACAAGCCACATGGAAAAATCATTTGACCTTCTCCACATAAATATGTTCACTCTTGTTGAACATAAATGTCGTTCCACGTGATTTAAGCTTGTTCCGTTAAACTCTATTTCATATCTTGCAAAAATCCATATCTGTTATCTTTTCATTTTTATTCCTCTGAACTCTGAACCAACATCCCACTTCTATTTGCTGTATCAGTAAATCTGACACATTCCTATCATGCCATACAAGACTTTTTTTGAAATGATGTGAACACTCAGACACAGCAGTCATTATGAATCAGCTTTATTTCACTCAAGGTTGTCTATGGTGGGTGGGTGGGGGCGACGAACTGATCGTTTATGGTGCTGGCCTTGTGGAACGATCCTTTTCCATAGGTGTTGAGTATATTTCTACTTCGCCATGCTTCACTGGTGCCTAGAATCTCTCTTGTGATGGATTTGTGCAACCCCCCCAGGGACAGGTTTGTATCACTGTTGGCTGTCAGAACATAGATTATGCTGTTTAAGCAAGAGTGATCACTCCTATTAACACCAAAGCAGACCCAATTGAATAATTCAATGTTTTGAAAAGGCATCGCATGGCTCGTTGCTGAGGAAAGAACACAGGGGGGAGAATTGATCTGGCTGCCTTTAAGAGATGTGGGAATATAAACAGAATTAATGAACTCCAAGTGATTAGATATGCTACCATTTCCATTTCACCTGTTCTGATTGTTGTCTGAGTCTTAGCGCCGTTGCTCATGTGGCTTAACTCCTTTGGAACAGTGCAGGGGGGGGAGTCAAGACGTGTATTCCATATTCTTTACTGTCCAAGGTTACTCAGGATTCAGCTCATGCGCCCTTGAAAGACAGTTTATAGATTTATAGGCTCTGACTCCCTCTAGAGCAGGGGTGGCCAACCACCCTCTACCACCTAGGTCACAGGGGTGGCCAACCGCCTCCTATTAACAGGGGTGGCCAACCACCCTCCCTAGGTTGGTGGTTGGCCACCCCTATGACCTAGGTGGTAGAGGGTGGTTGGCCACCCCTGTGACCTAGGTGGTAGGCCACCCCTGTCCTAGGTAGTAGGAGGTGGTTGGCCACCCCTGCTCTAGAGGGAGAGAGAGAGAGAGAAACCTCACAAAAATCTGATTCTCTGCACCTATTCTACTGAACCCGAGTCTTTTTGGACACAAGCAGATAACATGTGTAAATGCACCATCTATCCATCCATTTTCTACCGCTTATTCCCTTTTGGGGTTGCGGGGGGTGCTGGCGCCTATCTCAGCTACAATCGGGCGGAAGGCGGCATACACCCTGGACAAGTACAATTGACTGTAAAATAGTGTGTTTACCAATTAAAGTGACCTAATTGTGTATTTAATACAAACAAGGTATAACATTAATTTCAACTTCCTTGAACACTGGGAATTATACTTAGATTTAGGCTTAGACAAACTTTATTGATCTACCAGCGAAGTTGTTCCACACAGTCGCTCAGTTTCAAAGGATGGAAAGGGCAAGGATGGAGAGGCTAATGCATGTATTAAATAGAAGAACTATGTACAATAGTACCGATATAAAATATAACATCCGTCCATTTACTACCGCTTATTCCCTTTGGGGTTGTGGGGGGCGCTGGCGCATATTTCAGCTACAATCGGGCGGAAGGCGCTGTACACTCTGGACAAGTCGCTACCTCGTCGCAGGGCCAACACAGATAGACAGACAACATTCACACTCACATTCACACACCAGGGCCAATTTAGTGTTGTCTTTGGAAGTGGGAGGAAGCCGGAGTACCCGGAGGGAACCCGCACATTCATGGGGAGAACATGCAAACTCCACACAGAAAGATCCCGAGCCCGGGATTGAACCCTGACTACTCAGGACCTTCGTATTGTGAGGCACACGCACTAACCACCGTGAAGCCAAAAATTTAACATATAAGTAATATTTACATATTACATATACAGTATATAACATATACCGTATATGTTATATACGGTATATGTATACGTGGCGCAGTGGGAGAGTGGCCGTGCGCAACCCGAGGGGCCCTGGTTCAAATCCCACCTAGTACCAACCTCGTCACGTCCGTTGTGTCCTGAGCAAGACACTTCACCCTTGCTCCTGATGGGTGCTGGTTAGCGCCTTGCATGGCAGCTCCCTCCATCAGTGTGTGAATGTGTGTGTGAATGGGTAAATGTGGAAGTAGTGTCAAAGCGCTTTGAGTACCTTGAAGGTAGAAAAGCGCTATACAAGTACAACACATTTATTTATTTATTTATTTACTGTTCAGTTCAGTTTGAGTTTATTTCGAACATGCATACGATGAAATGTAATGCATCACACAATTCCAGTAGTTTCATTACAGCATGTCCGAAAAGGAGTAGGAAGAAGCAGAGCTGATTTAATCTTACCCCTTTTCATACCTTAGCAATTTTATCCAATTTCCTTGTTCTCTTTAACAGAATAGGGAACAATTAAATAATAAATAGATAATATACCATAGTAAGCATACAAACATTAAAGGCCTACTGAAAGCCACTACTAGCGACCACGCAGTCTGATAGTTTATATATCAATGATGAAATATTAACATTGCAACACATGCCAATATGGCCGCTTTAGTTTACTAAATTGCAATTTTAAATTTCCCGCAGAGTTTCTTGTTGAAAACGTTGCGGAATGATGACACGTATGATGACGCGTGCGCGTGACGTCTCGAGTTGGAGGGGACATATTAGCGCAGCACCACTAGCGGCTAAAAGTTGTTTGCTTTAATCGCAGAATTACACAGTATTCTGGACATCTGTGTTGCTGAATCTTTTGCAATTTGTTCAGTTAATAGTCAAAGTAGAAAGATGGAGGTGGGAAGCTTTAGCCTTTAGCCACACAAACACACGGTGATTCCTTGTTTAAAATTCCCGGAGGAGAAGCTTTACTGTGGATCAGAGCGGTCAAGTGAACATGGATCCCGACCACTTGTCACCCGGCAGGTTTCGGTGAGAAAATTGTGTTAAAAAGTCGCCTCTTACCGGAGATCAGCGGAAATTCTGTCGTGCTGCTGCTGCCGTGACTAATTCCCTCAGAGACTGGCGTCAGGACACCCGTGGACACACCCCTCTGACTATCAGGTACTATTTAATCTCACTAAAACACTAGCAACACAATAGAAAGATAAGGGATTTCCCAGAATTATCCTACTAAATGTGTCTAAAAACATCTGAATTGCTCACAATGCAGTCGCCTTTTTTATTTTTTTACTTTTTTTTATTTTTTTACTTTTTTTCTAGTCCTTCGCTATTTATATCCTCAGCAACAAATCTTTCATCTTTGCTCAAATTAATGGGGAAATTGTCGTTTTCTCGGTCCGAATAGCTCTTTTTGTTGGAGGCTCCCATTACAAACAATGTGAAGATGTGAGGAGCCCTCACACTTGTGACATCATCGTCTGCGACTTCCGGTACAGGCAAGGCTTTTTTATTAGCGACCAAAAGTTGCGAACTTTATCATCGATGTTCTCTACTAAATCTTTTCAGCAAATATCGCGAAATGATGAAGTATGACACATAGAATGGACCTGCGATCCCTGTTTAAATAAGAAAATCTCATTTCAGTAGGCCTTTAAATACATAAATAATATTTGTCTCAATAAAAAAAAAAGCTCAAGATGTTCATCATAAATCTTGTTCCGTGTACTTTATGAACACTGGTTTGAACAGCCTCTTAATTGGTAAATGGGTTGTACTTGTTTAGCGCTTTTCTACCTTCAAGGTACTCAAAGTGCATAGCTCGGTTGGTAGAGTAGCTGTGCCAGCAACTTGAGGGTTGCAGGTTCGATTCCCACTTGTGCCATCCTAATTACTGCCGTTGTGTCCTTGGGCAAGACACTTTACCCACCTGCTCCCAGTTTCACCCACACTGGTTTAAATGTAACTTAGATATTGGGTGTCACTATGTAAAGCGCTTTGAGTCGCTTGAGAAAAGCGCTATATAAAGATAATTCACTTCACTTCACTACTTCCACATTCACACACACATTCACACACTGATGGAGGGAGCTGCCATGCAAGGCGCTAACCAGCACCCATCAGGAGCAAGGGTGCTCAGGACACAACAGATGTGACAAGGTATGTACTTGCTGGGAATTGAACCTGGGACTCTCGGGTTGAGCACTGCCACTCTCCCAACTGCGCTACACCGTCCCTTAAACTGAATTATTGTCACAATGGGGGGGTCGCAGCTTGCTGCGGGGTTGTTCTCCCAGGAAGGCAGATGGACAACTTGATACATGGCGTTTAGGTAAAAACATGATTTAATTTGAACTAAAAAAAGGTACAAACAAAAAGCGCTCACAGCGGAGGCACAACTTGGCTAAGTAACAAAACTAACACAAACAGACTACGAATATAAAACAAACAACACTTACTGTACTACGGCATGACAAGAGCAGCATGGACTTTGGCATGAAAAAAACTAGCATGGATAGAGCATGAAAAGAACACAATGACGCCAGGCCGACTGACTGGCAAAGACAAGCTTAAATACTACAGGAAGCAGGTGAGCGGGCGAGCACTAATCAGAGACAGGTGGACACAATGAGTAACCAAGGAAACCAGACAAGGGAGTGGAAAAAACAGGAACTTAAAGAGTCCAAAGGTCAACAGAACATAGCCAAACAAGACATGTTCAAAAAGACATGACTATTATATTGGTGCTTTGTTTGATTTCTTTGGTTTATCCGTTCCATAACTATATAATATTTTTATATAATAGATACAATATAAATCA